>NC_057800.1:52366390-52616672 GCF_018294505.1 Triticum aestivum
AGGAATCGCTCGATCGGGTTCAGTTAACAGCCATCGATCGATCGCTCGGGTTCAGTAACGCGTAGCCTGCAATGCTCGGGTTCAGTTAGAGCCCAACGCCTCGCTCGGGTTCAGTTAGAGCCCAATGCCTCGCTCAGGTTCAGTTAGAGCCAACGCCTCGCACACACGCGCGTATGTGTACGAGAGAAACGCGCATTGCTCGGCCCCCGACCTCCCACCGTAACTGGGAAGTCCCCGAAATTTTCCTCCCCCTCGCTTCTACCACAGTTTTTTTCGTCATGGACGGCCCAAAGAATGTCATGCAACTGCGTCTCCGGCCCGCCCAGGACGAAAAGCCCATTTTCTGTCATGATTTTTTGTCATAGAAGTAGGAGCCCACCACATCTATGATGATACCAGGTTTTGTCACAATTATCGTCATAGAAGTGTCATATGTATGACAGAAAAATTTTCATTCGGCCCAAAATGTCTCGAATGTGTGTTTTTTTAGTGCTACTTGCCGGTCTTACGTTGAACCGAGTGAAAGTTCCACGTGAGATGCCGCCACCAAAACATGTTTATGGCCTTGCGATGAATATATGGTGCAGGTGGGCATCAAGGAGGAATTTGAGCAATATGTTCACAATGTCGGTCTCGGTCCCTACCTCTCAGATAAGTGTGAACAGCGCCATCTTCTCACTGAATCTTTTGTTAAAGAATTTAAATATTTTCCACATGAGTCTAGGGTGTCGTTTATGCTTTATAATAATCCATTTACTATTCCACTAGAGAACTTTGCTTACCATTGCAAACTTCCATTTTGGGGTTCGCTTGATGAGCCACCAAAGGCTGAGTACGAGTCTTTCTTGACTAGCCTTTGTTATGGTGAAAATAGAGGAGTGAGACAAGGAAGAATAAAGAGCATTCACTTTCCCGCAATTCAGTACTTTGCATTATTTAACGGGAAATGCATAGTAGGCAAACAAGACTGTAGCATACTTTGTGCGCCAGACTTGAGCCTCATTCACACCGCTCTCACCGGTGAAAGGAATTGTAACCTTGGAGCGATTGTTGCACGTAGACTTCAGCATAACGCCAAAAGTGGCTGGTTCTATGGTGGAATTTATGCCACACGTCTAGCACGAGGGCTGGGTGTTTCACTTTGCCCTTTGATCCTATCCTACCCACTCGGCATTTAGATTTTGATGCTTTGAAAGAGCATAAAATCCTTAAAGGAAGGATTCATGACTTCACTTATAATCTTATGTTTAACTAATCACATGTTGTGGACACATACTTGCATGCGCCCGCTCTCTTTGATTATCATAGCAAGGGAAGACATTTTGTTCTTGAGAGCGAGGCCCGAGCTCATAACACAGCAGTGGTGGCGGCACTGCGTGCCGAGGCATCCGCACCGAGAGCCTCTGTGAGCACCACGCCGACTACTACCCTCCAGGCTACTTATTGGTTACCAACTTAGGCCAAAAGCCTAAGCTTGGTGGAGTATGTGTTCTCACCGACATTATATTCATGTTCACATATCATTCTATTTGTCGGTGTTCACACTTTTTCATTGTATCATCCATGCTTAGATTTATTTTCCTGCTTTCTTCTTGTGTGTTTGAAAAGCTTTAGAAAAACCAAAAAAATTAGTTGTAGTAATTTACTTTCGATGCATGCTTAGTAGTAGCACTAAAAAGAAAACCTAAAAGGATTTCCTTGTTCTTCTTTTGCTTGTTGGGAGCTTTCCTGTGTAAATAGTTTTTTCCCGTTTTGCTCTTTCCTTGTATTTGCTTGTTCAAGATAACCAAAAACTCCAAAAATATTTCATTGTGTTTCTCTGAACTTTTTTTTTATTCGAGTCTTACCAAGGAGAAGACCACGATGAAAATGTTGAGTGGCTCTTATATGAATAACTGTTGAACTAATAAAGAACATATTTTACCTTGTCTTCTCCTGCTGAATAAAATGTTTGTAGATTCCAGCTTAGTCCACGACACTCTTGCACTATTATCATTTTCATATCATTATCGTGCAAGTGCAAGGCAATAATGACGATATTCGCTGAACTGGCCGTGGCAAAGAGAAACTGGTATGAACTCGACTTGTTCTATTTGTGTAAATATGTTTAACCTAGTATCCATGCTTCAGCCCGTTATGATTAAACATGTTTGCAATGACAATTAGAGATTATAGTTTCTCATGCCATGCATAAGTAGCTAGGAGTGGATAATAATTTATCTTGGATATCAACATAGCGTTAAAATGATTGTGATGTAGTATGATGATATGGTATCCTCCTCTGAATGTTCGAGTGGCTTGACTTGGCACATGTTCATGCATGTAGTTGAATCAAAACCAACATAGCCTCTATGATATTTATGTTCATGGTGTTCATATCCTACTCATGCTAGTGTCCAATGTTACTTATGCATAATGTCTGGTTATGATCGTTGTTGCTCTCTAGCTGGCCGCTTCTCAATCTTAATTGCTAGCACTACAAAAAAATACACTTCCGTGATGATACGTGTTTTTCACAGTAGGTCGCGTTTTTTGTCATGCATGTACATCCATGACGATTTTATGACAGAATCAAGATAGTCATACCTGTGCTGTCGTAGAAGTGTTCCATGAAATTACCAAAATTGTCATCATGGAAGTGTCCACTTCCATGACGATAAATCATGCGTCACAGAAGTGCTTTCGTCAAGGGTGACCGACACATGGCATCCACCGTAACGGGTCGCCGTTAAGCTATCGGGTCCGGTTTTAGATCCGATAACCCGTTAACAGCCCGTGGGAAATTTCCACGTGTAAAATTCTGATTGGCCGGAGGAAACACGTGTCAGCTCATCAGTGGGTCAGATAGGTGCCTATGATATGTCGACACGTGTGATGGCCCACCACTGACCCATTTAGCTTACAACGGCTGGCCCGTTTGGCTTGATCAAAAGTTAGCGGGTTGGCCCATGAAAAGCTTGTTAATGGTCTCTTCGCAAATAGCCCATTTTATGGCCCCGTAACTCACGGCCCGTCAGGGCCTAAATCGGCCCAGCAACATCATGTGGGCCGTCGAATATAACAGCATCCCATTTCACTTCCGGCCCATGTATGGCCCATGATGTCTTTCGGCCCATATGAGGCCTTCGTATCTTTAGGCCCTTTAGAGGCCCACGGTGACTCTAGCCCATAATGAATAGTAAATTTCTTTGTACCCGTTAAAGGCCCATGATTCACATGGGCTGTTTCCAGCCCGTGTTAGGTTTCGGCCTACTGACGGCCCATACGTTCTTGGGCTCCTTTCCGGCCCTCGATTACTTCTGGCCTGTTACTGGCCTACTCCCCTAATGGGCCAAATTCGGCCCATGGCAAGAGTCTTCTGGCCTGTTAACCTGTTGCGCCGTTTCCAGCCCGTCCTATATTCTGGCCCATTAACGACCCATTATGCCTGTGACAAAATTAAGCCTTTCCTGTTCTCCATCCTGTTAACGGACCGTTACTGTGCTGGGCCGATACCAATTACGCCCGTTTACGACCCATGTAGACCCATTTATCCGACGGCCCGAGGCCCACCAATTCTACGACCGTGTTGGAGGCCCATTTAAAGACGGCCCGTAGGAGGCCCATGGATCATACGGCCCGTAGCAGGGTCAAGGTTACCACGGTCCGTATATGGCCCATGGTTGTTGCGGCCACTAGGAAACCAGGGAAAAAGAAGACTAGGAAATAAATAAGCCTGAAACTAACGCTAGGCTATTAAGGTGATTGCACAGATTACATCCACTAGGCATCAAAGATCGCCACCAGTGCAAATATAGGGAACACCCTACACTATACAAAAATGGCTTGCTGTTTTCTTCAGCCGGTGGCTGCACGTTAAGAACAAATTTGGTATCGCAACAAAACAAATTACAACTATAAAACAAAAGGAAGGTTGGCATAAAAGTTAACAGTCTGGCAGATAAATGCACCACCAGAAGTTCAGAAGCTCAGTTCATTTTGACCTGACTGTTACGTTTTCATGATGTATTGTCCAATGGAGCACCATAACCTTCGCCTTCATTTCTCCTAGGCTCCTGAACAACATAGCAAATGTCTGATAGTCTAGTTTCAGAACCATGCATATCTTGATGACATCGAACAAAGTATGTCCTTGTTTCACAAAGGGTTTCTGTTAGGGAATGGACTTGTGTCTGGAGCGCAGATATAACATTGTTTTGAGCTTGCATATCTAGATCATGAGACAGTTTGGACAAGATTGCCTTAACAACCAACCCAGTATTACGCAGGAACGCGCTTTTGGCACTGTTAGTGGACAGGTACTGACCCACTGCAGCAAGAGCTGACATTGCGGTTATAGTTGCCTCGTCACCTTCAGAAGGTGGCGGTTCCACCATTTTTTCCATAGCTTGATGAAAAGTTGAGTTTTTACATTAGTAGTACCAGAACAGAAGATATTAAGGAGGCATCAAAACCAAATGAAATAGCTTTGGTCTATATACAGAACTTATTCTGGTGAACCCATGTAAAATATTAGTTGTATTTTACTGCAAAGTACATAATAAAACCAGGTTTCAAACATATGACCATGTACCATGGCTAATGTATTGTCTATTTCTTCACATTATATTGACAACTAAGGATAAAGAGACAAAACATGGTATAATACAGTGAGCATAGTATGACATCATTCATATCACAAAACAACTGAGAACAGACAAACATGCAATTGTAACATTGTGTGGGCAAGTCCACCACGAAACTAGATTACAGGTCAAGATCAAAGGAACATCACTCCTCTCTTTTAAACCTTGTAAGGTGTAATTATACGGTAAGAAAATTGTGTATAAAATTAAAAAGAGTAATAGACATTGGCTGCAAACCATACAGTTCAAGGCACAAGTCAGAGTAAGTAGTAGTTAAAAGGCATGAGGATTAAGGACTTACAACAGTGGCTTTGACTGGTGTAGTCATGCCCTTTGTCTTGCTGGTCTGACAGCCCTTGAAGATTTCCACAACATTTGGTTTAGGTACTTTTTGGTCCTTGCGGGCTTTCCTCTGCATTTGGAACATGTTAATATAGATCTAATAATATGGTACAACGAAAAGAGTGAAACAACAGCTAATTACAAGAGCCTCACAGTGTGCAATATAGGTACGAGATCCTGTCGTCTATTGGAATTTCACTTTCGTACGGTTGGCCTTGTTCTTTGAATAGTTCACCTACAAGAAGATAGATTTGTGTGGCACATGCGTAAATAGGACTTCAACATGTGATCTGATCACATATATATATAATGTACCTGATACTTTGGATCAGACCCATGTTGAACGAGGCCTCTCCAATCTTCATCTGATATATTTTCCACTGGAGATGTTTGGGCAAGTTCACTGTTAGCCTTGCCTTCAAAGTGAGTTTTCCTCAAGTTATACCGATACTGTCGCAGAGCAGACTTGAAAACATGGGTGCAAGCTTGTCTGGTTGCATCATCTTGGCTATCCAACTTGAACCTCATCTATTGAAAATTATGGGAGTCTCATTATCAGCAACCTAGAAAGTATTGGACAGAGCAAGAAGATATTACAAGTTTCCATACATAACCATACTTACAGATAAATGGTCAAGGAAGGTGTTGAATTGGGTTTCGTCTTTGTCATTCCTCTACTTAATCCATGTTGCGAGGATACGTACATGACACATAACGGCAATCGCTGCCTCTGATACTAACTTGGCTGACTCTGTAGCATCACGTGGCCTTTTTAAACCTGCCTCAAAACGGATGTCCATTCTTCCTCCTCTAGATTTAGTTAACCTATCGAGCATTATCCCTGATGTTTGTTTCCACTTGCGCCTAGGTGCTAGTCCAGCAACGGACATAGGAAGTGTTAGTGTACATCTGAAAGTGCAACTATCCCTGGGTGGTTTTGGTAATTCCTAACAACATATAGCTCATTGAGCTAACATTTTTCCAAGATGAATATTTCAGGAAAAGCTCAATGGATGGCATGGCATGGATGAGGAAAGTGGATCCCTCAAAATTATAAGGACAAAGGATTGGCTCAAACTTCAAGATCAAGACTCTACATTTTATATTTTAGTGATCCAAGATCACATTGAGTCCATAGGAAAAGACAATACTATCAAGGAGGGATGAGGTGTTGCTTAATGAGCCTCTTGCTTCATGTGCTTAGTGATATGCTCCAAAATCCTCAACTACCATTCCATATCCACATATGACCTAAACCTAAAGTCAAACTCGGCCCCACCGATTCTTTCTATCCGGAGCCACCGAGTTTCACATGTCATAGCCACTGCCAAACCCTAGCAAATCGGTCTCACCGATAGGGATCTCGGTCTCACCGAGATGGGATTGCAATTTCTCTGTTTCCCTTCGTAATGTTTTGGTCCAACCGAAGTGAGCGATCAGTCCCACCGAGATTGCAATCTAAACTCACTGTTTCCCTTTCGTAACATTTCGGTCTCACCGAAAAGAGCGAATCGGTCCCACCGAGTTTACCTGACCAACTCTCTGGTTAGCTTATTACCAAAATCGGTCCCGCCGAGTTTGTGTAATCGGTCACATCGAGATTAAGTTATTCCCTAACCCTAACCATATCGGTCCTACGAAGTTGCATCTCAGTCCCCCCGAAAATCCTAGTGGTCAATAGGTTTGCTAAATCGGTCCGACCGAGTTTAACGATTCGGTCCCACCGAGTTTAGCAGATTGTGTGTAACGGTTAGATTTCGTGTGGAGGCTATATATACCCCTCCACCCACTCTTCATTCGTGGAGAGAGCCATCAGAACAGATCTTCACTTCCAATACACATTTTCTGAGAGAGAGAACCACCTGCACTTGTGTTGAGCTCAAGATATTCCATTCCTACCATATGAATCTTGATCTCTAGCCTTCCCCAAGTTGCTTTCCACTCAAATATTCTTTCCACCAAATCCAAATCCTGTGAGAGAGAGTTGAGTGTTGGGGAGACTATCATTTGAAGCACAAGAGCAAGGAGTTCATCATCAACACACCATTTGTTACTTCTTGGAGAGTGGTGTCTCCTAGATTGGCTAGGTGTCACTTGGGAGCCTCCGACAAGATTGTGGAGTTGAACCAAGGAGTTTGTAAGGGCAAGGAGATCGCCTACTTCGTGAAGATCTACCGCTAGTGGGGCAAGTCCTTCGTGGGCGACGGCCATGATGGAATAGACAAGGTTTCTTCTTCGTGGACCCTTCGTGGGTGGAGCCCTCCGTGGACTCGCGCAACCGTTACCCTCCGTGGGTTGAAGTCTCCATCAACGTGGATGTACGATAGCACCACCTATCGGAACCACGCCAAAAACATCCATGTCTCCAATTGCGTTTGAATACTCCAAACCCTTCCCTTTACATTCTTGCAAGTTGCATGCTTTACTTTCCGCTTCTCATATACTCTTTTGCATGCTTGCTTGAATCATGTGAGATTGCTTGACTTGTGCTAAGATAGCTAAAATCTGCCAAGAACTAAAATTGGGAAAAGTCTAGATTTTTATTTGGTCAAGTAGTCTAATCTCCCCCCTCTAGACATACTTTCGATCCTACAAGTGGTATCAAAGCTTTGGTCTCTATTTGCTTTGATCTCCATAGCTTTTTGTGGTCATAGCCTTGGTTTCACAACCTAGGAGAGTATGGCGTCTAGCGAGGGAAATTATCACCGTAGAGGTCCTTACTTTGATGGTACTAATTTTGCTAGTTGGAAGCATAAAATGAAAATGCATATTCTTGGACATAACCCCGCCGTTTGGGATATTGTTTGTGTTGGTTTGCAAGGTGACTTCTTTGATGGGAAAGAACCAAACCATGAAGCTACCGCGGAAGAGTTGAAGATGCTGCAATACAATGCTCAAGCTTGTGATATTCTCTTCAACGGATTGTGCCCCGAAGAATTCAACCAAATCAGCCGTCTTGAGAATGCAAAGGAAATTTGGGATACTTTGATTGATATGCACGAAGGTACCAACTCCGTCAAGGAATCTAAATTGGATGTGCTTCAAAGTCAACTTGACAAGTTCAAAATGAAGGATGGTGAAGGTGTCGCTGAAATGTACTCTAGGCTTGCTCTTATCACAAATGAGATTGCCTGCTTAGGGAGTGAAGAGATGACCGATAGATTCATCATCAAGAAGATCCTAAGAGCCTTGGATGGAAAATATGATACCATGTGCACATTGATCCAAATGATGCCCAATTACAAAGATCTCAAGCCAACGGAAGTCATTGGAAGAATTGTTGCTCATGAGATGTCACTCAAGGATAAAGAGGAACTTCACAACAAATCAAGTGGTTCTTACAAAGCCTCATGTGAAGCTCCCACATCATCAAGTGAGAAGCAAATCTTCAATGAAGAATTGAGCTTAATGGTGAAGAACTTCAACAAGTTCTACAAGAGTAGAAGCAAAGATAGAAGCTCCAAGTCAAGGTCCTACAATGACAAAAGATCTTCTAGTCGAGAGCGAAACTGCTACAATTGTGGAAGACCCGGACACTATTCCAATGAGTGTACGGCTCCCTACAAGAGAAGAGAAGACTCTCCCAAAAGAAGAAGTAGAAGAGAAGAATCGCCATCTAGAGAAAGAAGGAGTAGAGATGATCGTTATGAACGAAGACACTCACAGAGAAGCAAGGATTCGAAAAGAAAAGAAAAGTCAAGGAGCTACACAAAACGAAGACATCAAGCTCATGTTGGTGAATGGGTATCCGGCTCCGACTCCGACAACCACTCCGAGAGAAGTTATCACTCTGATTCCGAATATACTCAAGATGAACGTGTTGCCGGTCTAGCACTTGTGTCAACCAACTCCTATGACATATTTGACTCACCAAATGAAGGAGTTGGAACATTCTTCATGGCTAAAGGCACAAAGGTATCACACCCCGAGTATGTTGATTTCAATAGTGATGAAGATGACTTATTAGGTGATGATGATTTACTTGTTGACAACTCTAGTGATGAATACTATGATGAAACGTCAATTAATCATGTTAATCAAGATAAAACGAATGGCAATGATAAGGAGAAAATTGAATCTCTAACTAAAGAACTAAACACTCTTAAGTTAGCTCATGAAACTATCTTAGGAGATCATCGAGAACTTTTAAGAACACATGAGAAATTACGCTTTGAAAAGCTCAACCTTGAGCAAGAGCATGAGTTCTTAAAAGCAATCAATGATGATCTTCGTAAGAAAAGTTCTTGTTACATTGCCAAGCGTTTACTCTTATCCACTTACATGCCTCAAGTCAAGTCTAGTAACAAGAACAAGAAAGATTCTTCCTCTAGTAGTAACAATGATCATGTCAAATCCAATATTGTTGCTTCTAGTAGTTCTCTTGATTCCACTAATGATTCTCTTAGCCAAGTTACACTTGAGCAAGAAAATAGTCTATTGAAGGGAATCATAGAGAAAGGAGTTTACAAGAGCCTTGCCGGGAGTAAGCAATTCGAGGAAATTGTACGCAAGCAAGGAAGGCACCGGAAGAATCAAGGTGTTGGTTTTGAACGAAAGTTCAATGCCAATGGAGTTGAGTGGGAAGAAGATCAATACCCCAAGACAAAGTTTGTTCCTCAACAAGAGAAGTATGATCCTACTTCTTTCAAAGGGACACAAGCTCAAGATGATCTTCCACCACAAGACTACAAGCAAAAAGGCAAGGACAAGCTTCAAGAGGAAATTGATGCATTTGAAGAAGCTCCTAAGACCTTAGTCAATTGGATTCCCAAAGCTACTTCAAGTTCCACTTCATCAAGCACGACTACAACTCCAAGGATTCCCATCAAGATGGTGTGGATCCAAAAGAAGAAGAACTAGAGAGTTCTTGAGGGTGACTCCGACAACATACTTCACTCTTATCTTTTTTTGGAAAGAACAAGTGCAATCAACTTCCACATCTTGCACTAGTTCAAGGAGTTACAAACCCTCTTGTTGGTAAGTCAAGGGACAAGGTAACCTAAAAACTTTCATAGGCATCATCTTGTGTGTGCATCACTCTATGTCTATAGATATCTTTGTTTGTTCCTTGTGGGACTAACCCATGTAGGTACTAAAAGTGCAATTCACTCCAATGGATAGCTCCAATTGATCTACGTCAACATTGAGCATCAACATCTTCAACATCTACATGAAGTCATCATCGACAAAACCCAAGGTTAGTTCATCCCTCTTAGGGGGGATATCACATCTAGGGGGAGCTTTACTCTGAGAATTGAGCCAAAGCAACTCTAATGATGTGAACACAACAATGCTTTATGTAAAAGTGGTAACCCCACTTATGCTTAAACGATGAGTATGACCTATGATCAAATGTTCGCATTTGACTCCTAAGTCAATATACTCATATATAGATGACCTAGTCATCGCCAATTGCTTGATAGATGCTAGAATTGGTTGTGCATGCTTTGCCACATATTTCAATTGCCATTTTATTGTGTGAGCATGTTGAGAGCATATTTTACTCATTCGAGGACATCCACTTGTTGTTTTGATTGATTGGTTTTCTTTTTCCTTTCCAAGTGGATGGACAAGAATTCCTAAGAACCTTCTCTAGCTATCTATGCTTTTCTCGTCTCAAACTCTATTCATGCTACATCACAAAATTTGATCAAGTCAGATTCAAACCACTCTGTGTGAGGAGCACTCGGAGTCCCCGATTTGTCATAGACTTAAACTTCCAAAACTTCTTTGTGCTTTTCGATCTGACCGATTCCTCCATTTCGGTCATACCGAGACCACTAAGTCGATCTAGGTTTTCACCTCGGTGCAACCAATTTGAACTTTTCGGTCACACCGAGTTGCTACAACTGTTAACAGTTATGCATCTCGGTGCCATCGAGTTGTTCCACTCGGTCACACTGACAGGGTCGGGCTATATATACTCACGGGCAAAATTTTGGAAATTTCTTCAAAACCTCTTTGCCCGCGCATAGCTCGCTCTGCCTCCTGGGTCTCCGGATCGTCCTCCTCGTCGCCAGCCGCCTCCCGTCACTGGTCTCCGCTGCCGTCAACGGAATTCGTCTTCGCCGTTGCCGCCGTAGCGAGTCCGCCGCCGAACTAGGGTATGGACTCGATCACAGTGCTATTCCCCATCCGATTCCTAGCACATTGTGTTCTTAATGAATCTTTCCACGATTGAAACGCTCCTATCCAGTCAAAACAATCCTTAGAATAGTTGAGATTCAAAAATTTAGGTTTAGGTTTCCGCCGAAACCATCTCGGACCCACCGGGTTGCGGAACTCGGTTCCACCGATTCGGCCACGGCCATTGCACATGTGGTTCTCGGTCTGACCGAGAATTACAAATCGGTGAGACCGAGTTCAGGACTTTGTGAAACCCTAGCAGTCTCGGTGCCACCGAACTGTGACTCGGTCTGACCGAGTTCACTAGTTTTGGTCCCAAAAGCTGCTTTGGTATCACCGACTTTGCAGATCGGTCGATCCGAAATGCTTTCTGTGGAAAACTGAAACTAAGTTTTTGACTCATTCTTTTGCAAAAATCTCTGCAGTTTTTGATGCTCATCCACTCTATCTGTTCTATAAACTATTCACAGGGTCAGCAGTCTGTACTAGCAACATGTCTGATCAGAGTGACAACCAGAACAGATCTGAGGAGCAGGCTCATTTGAGTGAGGGCACTAGTCCCTCTAGCAGTTCTGATGAGGGTAGCAGGAGCACCCCAAGCAATCTGCCCAAAGCTGCCACTAGAGCAAGCAAGAAGAGAACTTCTGAATCAGAGGATGAGGACTATGTGGCAGAAGAGGAAGCCACATCCAAGAAGAAGGTGCTCAAGAAAGAGTATGGCTCAGCTGCAGTCATCAAGCCTGGAATGCAGAAAAAGGCACCTGCCAGAAGAGTTCCCACATCTAAGCCTAGGAAGGCTGTAACTGAAGAAACCATGAAGCTCACCATGGAATCAGAAGAGGAAGCAAGTGGCCAAGAGAACAAGAAGAAGAGAGTCAGAACTACCACTGCCAAAGTTCTTGGCAAACCCTCTATGAGGAGAGACTCAGATGAAGAAGAGGAAGAAGAAGTTGCTGCTCCAGCACCAAAGGCACAGAAACTTATGGGTGATGCCATAAGGTCAGGGGCTACTGCATCCAAGCCCAAGGAAGCACCCAAAGCTGCATCTAAGCCAAAGAGTGCACCAAAGAGAAACACCAGGAACATATCTGCTGCTGAAAAGAACAAGGCTCCAGTGCCTGACATTGCTGAAGAAGAAGAAGAAGAAGGACAAGTGCTCAGGAAGCTCAAGCCCAAGATCCCAGACCACAATGATGCTCATCCTATGGCTGAGGACATGAAAATTAGAAGAGATTCAGGGCTGAAGAAGTGGAGAGAAGCAGATCCATATGCTTCAAGGAGAAGAACTGCTGTGGATTACAGGTTTCACACCAAGGAACAGCAGGAGTTCTATGAGACAGTGCTGCTTGACAAGAAGCCCATAGTATGTGACATGAGATGGGTAGATTGGGAATACATCAAGGAAAATGAAGAACACTATCTTGGAGTATATGACAGCTTCAAGGGTTGTGGAGTTGCAGACTTTGTTGGGCAGAAGCTCACAAAGTGGAATGAAGAGCTCATCATGCAATTCTACTCCACAGCACACTTCTATCCAGATGGCAGGATAGTGTGCATGTCAGAAGGAACCAGATATCAGTCAACAGTTGCTGAATGGGCACAGCTCATTAATGCCCCAGAGGAGCAGGAAGATGATCTAGACATCTATGCCAAGAAGAAGATGGATCACAATTCCATGTCCAACATGTACAAGGAGATCCCAAACAAGGCACTTGACACTTTCAAGTTTGGCTCAGTGCATTACCTTCTGTCAGGGCTGCCCACAATCAACTGGATTCTGAGGCATACTCTATTGCCCAAGTCAGGTGATCACAAGATGATCCGAGGCCATGCAATAAACATGCTCCACATATTTGATGTGCCACGGAAGTTCAAGGTGATGAGCCTCATGGTAGAGACCATTAAGAGGACAGCAGCTGATCAGAAGAGGAGCTGTGGATATGCCCCACAAATTCAAGAGCTGATAAACTCGAAGATGGGCACAGGCACATACCTGCTGGACAAGGAACACCTGCCCATCCATCCAAACTTTGAAGATAATCAGGTTGTCATGAACAAGGATGGACCATCATCTGCACATGCTCAAGCAAAGAAGGAGAAGGCAAAGATGGACAAAGCTGCCAAGATGCCAACTCAAGAGGAGAGGCATCTGAGTATTTCCTGAAGAATAAGTAGAAGCAGCTCAGTTACCTGATAGCATCCACTCTGAGGATTGAGAAAGGACTGGCCACCCTGACTCAAAACCAAGAGAGCCTGGAAAGAATCATGGAACAAAAGTTCTATGACCTAGATGTGAAGGTGACAGAGATTCAGTCTGAAGTGGAACAATTACAGGATGATATGCAGGAGAGGAAGGGCAAGACCACAACTGATGCATTTGCCAGGGTGCCCAGAGCTCAGAGATCATCTGCAGTGCCAGTTCCTGACACCAGAGCCACCACTTCTACACCAGCTACAGCTTCAGTTCCACCAGCTCCAGCTCCTACCCCAGCAGCTCCAACCACGTCTACCGCAACCTTCGTCCTTGGCGTCATCCGGACTCCACCAACTGAAGACCAAGCCTGAGAGTCGATTAGTACTATGCATTTTCTATGAACTTTTTGGTAACTTGTTGCCAAAGGGGGAGAAAAATGTATAGATCATAGGCTTCGAGAGAGAGAGAGTTTGCATTTGTTCTCTCTTGTCTTCTTGGTTGAAACTTTATTTGCTTTTGAGTGCTTGAGATACTATGCCGTTATTTGTGAGACATTGATGATCATGTGTTTGATCATAAGCTACACTTAATGCTTATTGGATGTTATTATCAGTTTATCTTTATGTTGATCATTCACTTTGCTTGGTGATGAGTGCATGTATTCAATTCTTATCATTTTGAGCGCTCCAACAAGATGTATGTGACATGCAAGAGTAACCCATGATTCTAACTCTTTGTGCATTTGCAGTCCAAAGCAAATCTTAAAATATGCACAAATTTAGGGGGAGCTCTTACCTATCACATACTTCTCAAAGTGACGATATATTTCATTCTTATTATCTTTTGTCGAAGCTTTGATCTATATGTTGTCATCAATTACCAAAAAGGGGGAGATTGAAAGTGCAACTATCCATGGGTGGTTTTGGTAATTCCTAACAACATATAGCTCATTGAGCTAACATTTTTCCAAGATGAATATTTCAGGAAAAGCTCAATGGATGGCATGGCATGGATGAGGAAAGTGGATCCCTCAAAATTATAAGGACAAAGGATTGGCTCAAACTTCAAGATCAGGACTCTACATTTTATATTTTAGTGATCCAAGATCACATTGAGTCCATAGGAAAAGACAATACTATCAAGGAGGGATGAGGTGTTGCTTAATGAGCCTCTTGCTTCATGTGCTTAGTGATATGCTCCAAAATCCTCAACTACCTTTCCATATCCACATATGACCTAAACCTAAAGTCAAACTCGGCCCCACCGATTCTTTCTATCCGGAGCCACCGAGTTTCACATGTCATAGCCACTGCCAAACCCTAGCAAATCGGTCTCACCGATAGGGATCTCGGTCTCACCGAGATGGGATTGCAATTTCTCTGTTTCCCTTCGTAACGTTTTGGTCCAACCGAAGTGAGCGATCGGTCCCACCGAGATTGCAATGTAAACTCACTGTTTCCCTTTCGTAACATTTCGGTCTCACCGAAAAGAGCGAATCTGTCCCACAGAGTTTACCTGACCAACTCTCTGGTTAGCTTATTACCAAAATCTGTCCCGCCGAGTTTGTGTAATCGGTCACACCGAGATTACGTTATTCCCTAACCCTAACCATATCAGTCCTACCAGGTTGCATCTCAGTCCCCCCGACAATCCTAACGGTCACTAGGTTTGCTAAATCGGTCCGACCGAGTTTAACGATTCGGTCCCACCGAGTTTAGCAGATTGTGTGTAACGGTTAGATTTTGTGTGGAGGCTATATATACCCCTCCACCCACTCTTCATTCGTGGAGAGAGCCATCAGAACAGATCTTCACTTCCAATACACATTTTCTGAGAGAGAACCACCTACACTTGTGTTGAGCTCAAGATATTCCATTCCTACCATATGAATCTTGATCTCTAGCCTTCCCCAAGTTGCTTTCCACTCAAATCTTCTTGCCACCAAATCCAAATCCTGTGAGAGAGAGTTGAGTGTTGGGGAGACTATCATTTGAAGCACAAGAGCAAGGAGTTCATCATCAACACACCATTTGTTACTTCTTGGAGAATGGTGTCTCCTAGATTGGCTAGGTGTCACTTGGGAGCCTCCGACAAGATTGTGGAGTTGAACCAAGGAGTTTGTAAGGGCAAGGAGGTCGCCTACTTCGTGAAGATCTACCGCTAGTGAGGCAAGTCCTTCGTGGGCGACGACCGTGATGGAATAGACAAGGTTGCTTCTTCGTGGACCCTACGTGGGTGGAGCCCTCCATGGACTCGCGCAACAGTTACCCTCCGTGGGTTGAAGTCTCCATCAACATGGATGTACAATAGCACCACCTATCGGAACCACGCCAAAAACATCCGTGTCTCCAATTGCATTTGAATACTCCAAACCCTTCCCTTTACATTCTTGCAAGTTGCATGCTTTACTTTCCGCTGCTCATATACTCTTTTGCATGCTTGCTTGAATCATGTGAGATTGCTTGACTTGTGCTAAGATAGCTAAAATCTGCCAAGAACTAAAATTGGGAAAAGTCTAGATTTTTATTTGGTCAAGTAGTCTAATCACCCCCCTCTAGACATACTTCCGATCCTACAACATCAAACTATGAGACTACATATAAAGAAGCATGCAACTGTAACTTGACTCCAGCAACTACCTTCTTGCTGTTGAAGCTCACAAAGTTCATCTGATCTTGCCAACTCATCTGGTGTCAAGAGTGCTTCGGAAGTAGTTTCAGGTGGCAAGGGAGCTTGGGAACGTGTTGCTAGCTGAGTTGACCAATGAGTAAATCGTGCAGCTGGTGGTACCGTGGAAGGTGTTGCAATAACTAGGGTTGTCTCTGCTTGTTTGGTGGCAGCTATTTGTTTCTGTTTGGCTTGTTCTGCAGCTCATGTAGCACGAGATGCCCTGTCGGTACAATTTTCGACTGGACTTTAATCTTCTATTGCACCATCAGTACCAGCAGAATCTACATGATTCTTCCACTTCCTTTTCCCTGTCGTTCTGTGTTGCTTCATCTTTCTCTGTGCCATGTTAAGTCAAGCCGACAAGAAAAACGAATAACAATTTAGTTCTTCAGAACAAATTGGTGCGTGATACAGACGAACTGAACTTTGATGTTAGACAACCACATGATAGGAGGATGTAATATGTACAAAAAACAGGACGGCATGAGATAACCAGAACTATGATGTGTAAACTAAGCAGAAGACATTTCACTAAATTAGAAGCAATGCAATGGAAGGTAGACACCATATGAAAGATGCTACAAATATCGCTCTGCCAAGTTAACAGTGTCTCATCATAAATGCCGTTTAAACAAATGTGAAGCAGTACAAGAAATAAATCATATGCAAGATGCAAACAACATCACACTACCAAGTTAAAGGTCTCTCGTCATTAGTGCCATTGCATATTCACAGCATTTCATATTCACAGCTTATGATGTGTAAACTAAGGAGAAGGCATTTCAACAAATTAGAAGCAATGAAAGCTAGACACCATATGAAAGATGCAACGAATATCACTCTACCAAGTTAAAACTGTCTCGTCATAAGTGCCATTTCAACAAATTAGAAGTAGTACAAGCTAGAAAAGAATGTGAGATGTAACCTATATCACACTCCCAAGTCAAACGTGTCTTATGAT
Source organism: Triticum aestivum (assembly GCF_018294505.1). Lineage (NCBI taxonomy): Eukaryota > Viridiplantae > Streptophyta > Magnoliopsida > Poales > Poaceae > Triticum > Triticum aestivum. Next base: position 52,383,309 of record NC_057800.1, read on the forward strand.
AAGTGATTGTTGCAGGTTACACAACAGTAGTAATTTGATGTAAGAACATGGTGTGATAGATAGATATTGTATGTTCTAGAAACAGGAACATGTGTCTTAGTCAGAAGCATAATGTGTAAAGTAAGCAGATGAAATTCAACAAAATTAGAAGCAATACAAGCTAGACATCATACATAACATGCAACCACATATAACAGTGCCAAGTTAGAGGGAGCACCTGTGATGGTGCACTAGGGGACACGTGCTCATCACCAACACAACTACGTTGAGTGTCTATGCATGTGTTGTCTTGGAAATCATCTTGGGGAGATGGAGGAGTAGAATCTGTAGAGGCCCTCCATTTGGAAGGAGCACCTTCATCCTCTGCCTTGCTAACTTCCTTCCACTTTATTGATTTTGAATTGTCAAGTAAAACTGAAAAGAAAAAGCAATAAAATTCACTCTTCAGAACTCATTCGTGCATGATACTGACAATCACTACTTTGATGTAAGGCAAACACATGATTCCAGGATGGAATAATACGAAAAACAGCACGGCATGGCATATTCACAACTGTTTGTGTAAACTAAGCAGAAACCATTTCAATAAATACGAAGCAATGCAAGCTAGACACCACATGAAAGATGCAACCAATATGACTCTGCCAAGTTAAAAGCGTCCCATCATAAATGGCATCTCAACAAATTAGAAGCAGCGCATGCTATAAATCATATGAAAGATGCAACTAATATCACACTGCATATACTAAAGGTGTCCCGTCATATTGATTTATGCGGGATACAAAAAAACAATAGTTTTATGTAAGGACGTGCTTAATAGAGAGATGTACTATGTACTAAAAATAGGAAGGCATGTCACATTAACATGTATAATGTATAAACTAAGCAGAATAGCACATGCAATTTAACCAGATTGGAAGAATTACAATCTAGACACCATATGCAACATGCAACCACATATCACACTACCAAGTTAGAGCAAGCACCTGCGATGCTAGTTTAGGGGAAATGCGGTGATCAACTATAGAGCTACGTTCACTATCTTCATCTAGCCTTGCTGTTTCTTGAGAACCATGTGGGGAGGCTGACGCTGCATTCTTTAAATGAGGATCTTTTATCACAGTAGTCCACTGGCCTGACTGCCTCATCATAAGTGATTGATGAGGGATACACAAGAATATTAGTTTGATGTAAGAACATGGTTAATAGACAGATGTACTACTATGTACCAAAAACAGGAAGGCATGTCATATTCAAAGGTATAGTGCGTAAGCTAAGCACATGCAATTTAACCAAATTGGAAGCAATACAAGCTAGATATCCGGCTGGAGTGGTGAGCATGATCATCTAGGACCTGAGAGCCTGGTGGGAGGCGGGCTGCTTCGCCACCATCTTGGATTTTCAGTTGGCTTCCAGGTGATGCATGTCTGTGCTGGGCCTGTCACTGGCTCGGCCAGTGCCCTGACTAGCTATTTGTCTTTTGGTGCTCCCGTGATGGTGGTTCATGTAAAAATATCTTTCCTTATCTTGATAAAGACCGACTTCGGCCTTTCGAATACAATCTAGACACCATATGCAACATGCAACCACATATGACACCGCGAAGTTAAAGCAAGCATCTGGGATGGTTGTGTGGCAATTGAGATCATCAACTGCAGAGCTACGTTTACCGTCTCCATATGCTGACACTGCACCCTTTATAACATTGAAATGTGTCTGGCCTAGCCGCGTACCATGCTGGAGCAACTTCTCTCTTTTCTTTTCTGCTTCATTCAAGGCAGAGTCTGAAATACCCTTTCATAAAAACACAATAGTGAGAGTATGAGTGAAGTGTGTGCCGAACTAGTGCACCGTAAAATTAGCAGATAGCAGGTGGGTGAAAAATAAATGACATGAGACATATGATAGCTCTACAACATTGCATGGCAAGCAAAATTAGATTCTACTCCGTATGATTTTGTAATATATGAGCACAGGAAATGCAGGTACTCTCGAGCACACCACCACATGTGGTCCTATCAAGATAATAGTCGACTTAAAATAAATAGGTCAGTAGTTTTTTTATGAACCGTCCGATCTATAAGGAACAGGCAGATGGCCTTCGTCTACCTCCCGCCAGTCACTGTTCACGATCTTTCTCGAACCGCCAGCGACCACTGGCCCAGACCCCTGCCTCCGCCGTCACGCCCTCCCCTTGACCTCACACCACTGTCGTGATTGGCAGCGCCCCTAGGCCATCCCTTTAATCCCGACCGACCTCCAGATCGGGCGCCAGCACCTCTAGGCCCCACACGCCCCTAAGATAAACACCGAGGCGCTGCTTCCCCGGCGTAATAGGCGGACTAGTGCCTGTTACGCTGGGGAATGATTCCGTTAATTGGGAATCAACTCACCAGAAATTGAAATCCAGGGGGGCGACGGACCTCTAGCTAAGGTGAAATAGTATATGAGGAGAAACCTTGTGCATCGCGAGTTACTAGGAACATCTAGTATCAAGAAGAAGCGGTCAACTAGTGTCTTCTGTGGGATGAATACCGTGCAAGCAGACACGTAAGATTTGCACGAATAAGGGAAGAGGGGTACAATTTTCGGTTGCCGGTGTGGTCTCCTCCACATGTCACGGCGATCTTCTTCTTTTTGCCAGGGGAACAGATGTTTCGGAGGAGGGTGCATGCTTGGACGAACCCATGGCCAAATTGTTGACTGTGTTGCCGTGGCCGTATGTCGGCGGAGGGGAAGCATATCTGAGGCGGCGAAGGACGGCGTAGCAGGAACAGCTCCAGTGCGGTGGACGGTGGTGAAGTTGGAGCGGCAGCGGTGAGGCGCAGGACGGCATGGTTGAACTGGCTCGGGTACGGACGGCTCGGCCTCGGCTCAACTACTAGCTGTGGAGGGCGTTGCGGTTGAGGTTGCGGTGGACGAAGACGTCGGGGTATCGGCTCCGGCATGATGGAGGAGGGCGGCGATTGATGGATGGGATGGGGTGGCGGACGGAGGATGCCGGGGTTTCGCGGCTGGTGGAGAGGTAGTTTTGGCGCCCACGGAGTACAAATGGGGAATCGGACGGGGGGGAGGGAGCTAAGGGAGAACCATGTTACGGTCTGGGACGCGCTTGTTTTTGGCTTTTTTGAATAGGTGGGACGCGCTTGTTTGAAATTTAGGGAAAGTACAAACTTTACCCCCCTCTTAAATTTCGGACCTACTGCGGGTCGGGGGTAGGATGGTAATCCCAGGTGTCCCAAATAGTGGGCGGGAGCGATTTCGGCCGCGCGCATGTGTGCTTAGGTGGCCATTGTATATGAATTGCGTGGCGTCTAGATGAAGCTACAAACCTACCCTAGTTTAGACCTTTGGACGTCGGGATGGTAGGTTTCACAGGTTGGAGTTAGACAAGTAATTTCATTCTACTACCAAACATTGGTCTCACGCGGTTTCGGGCGAGTAGAGGCTCTTTTGGCGCTTCGTTCAAAATTTTGAAACAGAAGCATTCACGTTTAGAGTACTCTTGAACTTTGAGGATTGACCTAAATAGACAACGTTAAATTTGACCTTGTATGTTTGAAAACCTCGTTAAATTATCCGCTTGTTTTTGAATTTTTGACACTTGAAAATCCTATAACTATGATAATTTTGGAATGTAGGAGCTAAATTTGAATCTATTTTGTACACGGCTATATATGCTATTCTGTACAAAATCAGAGCAAAGATTGGTGCCCCCATAATTTAGGTATGATTTACAAATGCCATGATATTGAATTCAAATAATTGAATGGACTTAATGTTGAATTCGATTTTTTTAAACCACCTTAAGTTGAATTCAAATGTATGCTAGTTCATAGCTAGCTATTTATAATGTTCGTTGTGTAACTTTCGTATGTATAATGTGCTTTACACACACAACATGAACTATACTCACGTTTATATTCGATTGCTAAAGCGATGCATTGTCTGGAATTCAAAATACTAACTATGTGGATCAATTATGTCGAATAATAACATAGACATGCTCAAATTCGATAGAATCTAGATGTCTGGTGGATCAATGACCTTTCCTTACACGAATTGTAAATATCATGATCCCATCCTAATATTTTGATACAATTTATATCTTTAATCCATGTGTACATCAGTTTTTACGTGTAGTTTCACTCTCCATCAGTGGTCTCTCACACATGCTCACACACTCTCTCCCAAGGTGTCTTTCTCGCAGACATGCTCTCGATATAACCCCCCTCCCTCTCGTAACCATTTACGACTGTTTTCACTAACCTTTATCACAAGCACTCTTCCTCTCACAAGCATACACACGCACAATCCCCATCGATCCTTTCTATATACATAGACCTGCCTACGTGTCTCCTGTACGCACATTATCTTTAGGCATGTCTCTCATGCATTGTCTCACACCTCTCTTCCTAATCAACGAGTATGATTCTAGCCGAGCATTCTATAGGATGCCCCTTAAAGTTAGGTTGGATGAATAGTAATATCAGAGATAAGGGGTTACCTTAGTCCGAGAACCCAGGGTTACAAATCCTAGCCGGCTTTGTCAGTGGACACAGAGTCCTTCACAATTCTGCTATCGCTGTCTTGTACGACAAGTCATCCATCAGTAGTAGAAAAGGGGGCAACGGTCCAGGCCGGGTCAGCCCATTAGTCCCGGTTCAATCTAGAACCGGGACCAATGGGGGCATTGGACCCGGTTCGTGAGCACAGGGGCCGGCCGGGCCACGTAGGCCATTGGTCCCGGTTCGTCTGGAACTTTTGGTCCCGGTTGGTGGAACGAACTGGGACCAATGGGCCTGGCTCCTGGCCCACCACCATTGGTCCCGGTTCATGCCACGAACCGGGACCAAAGGCTCCCCTTTAGTCCCGGTTCATGCCACGAACCGGGACTAAAGGGTTGGCCCAGAGTTTAGTCCCACCTCGCCAACCAAAGGGCGCCCACACCTGTTTATAAGCCCGTCCCTCTCTGCATTGTTGAGCTCCTCTCAAAGTGAAAATAGATGCACCTATAGAGGAAATTGGACCTAAATTCATAAATAGAAATTAATTATAAATTTATGTTTAATTTTCTCTATAAGTGCATCTATGTTCACTAACAGAGAAGTTTTTATTTTTTGTGACCTAAAAGAAAAAAGAAATCACTAAAAAACTATAAGTATTTAGTTCTAAGTAGAAATGAAAAAATAAATAGCAAAAAAGAAAAAAAATGCCTATAATATTTGTTATGACTAACTAAAATTACCAAATTGACTAAAGTTATTCATAAACTAGTGATTCACACAAATTTTAAAAAATTCAAATTTAAACTATTCAAATTTTAAAACTAATGGCACTAACAGAAAGTTTATAATTTTTGTGACCAAAAATAAAAAATAAATCACTACAAAACAAAAAAAAGTGCCACCTACTATTAAATAGCAGGAAAAAGATTGACTCAAAAATCAATTTTAACTATTCTACAAAGTGTTTTCACACAAATTTAGTAAACTAGTGATTCATAAAATAGTGATTCACACAAATTTTTAAAAAAAAATAAATTTAAACTATTCAAATTTTAAAGCTAATGGCACTAACAGAAAGTTTATAATTTTTGTGACCTAAAATAAAAAAGAAATCACTAAAAAAACTATAAGTATTTAGTTCTAAGTAGAAACGAAAAAATAAATAGAAAAAAAAGAAAAAAAATGCCACCTACTGGGCCAGCACGGCCTGAATACGACTAGAAACCCAACCATGGGCCAGGATTCAGGCCCGTAGCAGGCCCAGTAGGCCCACAGGCATTGCAGTGTCCAATTAGGCCCATAAGCCTGCAATTCAGAGGAGTTCGAGAGGGAAGAGGCAGCGGAGCTTATAAACAGGTGCTGGTCACTCTCAACTAGCGAGGTGGGACTAAACTCCCACCACCGCGCCAGCGCAAGGCCATTGGTCCCGGTTGGTGGCACCAACCGGGACTAAAGGGCGGAATTGGTCCCGATTGGTGCCATCAACCGGGACTAAAGGCCGCCGCTTCCCGCCCTTTCGGCTGCCGAAAAGTGGCCTTTGGTCCCGGTTGGTGCCACCAACCGGGACTAAGGGGGTGCATTCGTCCCGGTTTCTGGCACGATCCGGGACCAATGCTTCGTCTATATAAGTAGCACTTGTGAAATTTTTCATTCAGTTCGTTCCTTCCCCGCCCGACGACGCCGCCAGGCTGCGCCTCGCCGTCGCCCCTGCCTCCGACGCCGTCCCGCGCGGCCGCAGACGCCGTCGCCGCCCCGTGCCCCCTGCCTCCTCGCCGCCGATGCTGTGCCCCTCACCGTCGCTGTCGCCGCCCCCTGCCTCCTCATCGCCCGTCGCGCCGCGCCCCCTCACCGTCGCCGTCTCCGCGCCTCTCACCGTCGCCGTCGCCGCGCCCCTCACCGTCGCCCCCGTGTCCTGCCGGCCTCCTCGTCGATCGCCGCCCCGACCCGTTGCGTAATTTCCTAATTTAGATGTGTAGTTAATTTAGATGCGTAATTTAGGATGTAAAGTTAATTGAGTTGTTGTAGTTAATTTAGATGCGTAGTTTAGATGTATAGTTAATTGAATTATTGTAGTTAATCTAGATGTATAGTTTAGATGCAAAAGTTAGAATTTTTTACTGTTCATACATTTTTTTGGTGATATTATTGTTGCATATGCAAAAGTTTGTGTGTTCATATATATGCAAAGAATATGTCAATTTTTTCATAGAATTTTTATGAATTTTTTGTTGTAATTTTGTTCATAGATTTTTTATTTTGTTCATAGATTTTTTATGATTTTTTTCTGTTGTAATTTTGTTCATAGATTTTTTATGTGTTTTTTTCTTTTGTAATTTTGTTCATAGATTTTTTATGATTCTTTTTGTTCATAGAATTATCTTTGTCAATTTACGTATATGTTCATATTTAGAAGAAAAAGAAGGAGAGAAAAAAGGAAAATAAGAAGAGGAAGAAGGAGAAGAAGAAGAAGAAGAAGAAGAAGAGGAGAGGAATAACAGGAGAAATAAATAAGAAGATGAAAAAGAAGCTCATCTATTATTCCTTCTTCTTCTCCTCTTTTTTTCTTCTTCTTCCTCTTCTATTCCTTTCTTCTTCTCCTCTTTTTTTCTTCTTCTTCCTCTTCTTATTTTTGTTATCGGGTATGTCGTTGTCGATATACCCCCCCTCCCTGTTAACTTTTAGTAATTAGTACTACTTAGAAAGTGTTTAATGGAATTAGTTAGAACTAGGTAAACTTGTTTGTTTTTAGTAAGTACTACATTATTCTATTTATAGTAAGTGCTTAGTAGTTGAACTAGTTGATTTAATAAAACTGGTTTATTTTACTATAGAAGTAGTTTATTTTTAGCAAGAAAATTAATAGAACTAGTTTATTTTTTTAGTTAAAGCAATTATTCCCGTATCGACGTGGACGATGCCTATCCCGCATCCTCGTCGTCGAGTCGGCGGAGGACGACCCCTGCTTGACCAGATGGGCCATGTCTGGGACTGGGCTCCGCCGGGGTGGTACTGGGAGGCGCTACCTTCCGGGGGGCGTAGCTTGGTGAGGACCCAGCCCGTCGTTGACCCGATCCTTGTTTGGTGGCGGTCGCGTGGGCCAGTGACGGTGCCGAGGCTTCTGGACACCGCTAGGTGGTACGTCACCGTGTCAGCGAGGAGGACCAGCACGTTCGTCGCTACATGGTTGCGTTGGAGGGCAGGTTCGAGAATACCTGGCAGGTTCTTCAGGGATCTCACTGGAGCTATGATCCTGTGATGGTTCCTTCCCTTTGGGTGTCCACCGCCCGCGCCGATACCCGTCGGGCGCTACGGTTCTAGCTGTACTGGCGATATGTATGATAGTATTCGACGTGTATTAGTGATAATATTCGATGTACGGACACATGGAGATGATGTAGTTTTTCTTATAATTGAATGCATCCTAATTTGAATACGACTTTATTTTGCGATTTGATTTTTCTTATTGAATGCTCAAATTGGAGAGCACTATGCAAGGCATATGCATATGATTAGTTGAATAATAATGATCTAATTTAGTCTTTGAATTATGAACATATAGGAAATGTCATCATCGTACGACGGAAGTCTCCCGGGGGAGTGCGACTAGTGCCATGACGATCAAGGTCAGTGCGACAGGCCTCACCTGGACGATGGTCGGCGCTTCAGCATTAAGCTCGAGGAGACCTTCGAAGTTGAAACGGTACGCAACGACGACAAGTGTTTTTTTTCATAATTAAGCATGACTTCAACTATTTCAACGTGTAATTTTCATCTTTTACAATTCGAGTATAGTTTATCCCATGCCATGCAAGACGCTATGTCTTGGAGAGGATGGATTTTGAAGACCATGAAAATTTTGAAACGAAGAAAATTCACCTAAGGACCCATCATGATGTGGATTTTGAAGTAAAGTTGTATAATGCTGAGAGCGTAACCCATTTTGGTTGCAAAAATTGGGAAGCATTTTGCAAATGTATGGTTTTGATGAGGGTATGCTTGTCACCATGGATCTTGGTGATCCTGAAATCGAGCAAGACAATATGGACATTTGGGTCCTTGTTGATACTCCTCCAGTTCTACCGCTACGTGAGTTTCTCAAACATAGTTAATTATTAACTAATTTATATTGTTCATTTCAAAATAGTTGACAGCTTATTTCCATTGACAGCTTATTTTGAAGTATCAAAGAATGTGTAGAAGATGGTAGATAGAACTTACTACACCGATGGCTCTGAGTTAACTTACAAGGAGAAAACTCATCTGGTTCGATTTTGTAATGATCTTGAGAATTACAATATCTACAATCGAACTCCTCAACATTATGGTCAATACGTGCCACTAGTGCATGTGTTGAACTACGGTAACTACCATGGAGATACCCTGGTAAGATTTTTTACTATTACGACATCCGTGCATCTTTTTGCATACTTCTAAAACTAGTACATCATTGCTAACTACGAAGTTATTACTATGTTTTTCAACAGAGAATCCCAAAGGATTGTGTGCCTCATTTGATGTATCAGAATGGCGGCAGCCTTCGTGTTTTGAACATATATCCAGGTCATCCTACGAATCTCAACTGTCCATACCGGATTTCTAAAAGAAGTGGAGACATGACAATCAAAGAATGGAGAAAATGTATGGACAGTCGTAAGGAGCTTCTTGGAAGCAAAAGGAAGCGAGGCGCAAGAATTGGAAACAGGATGATCTCCATTCTTCATAATGGAGAGTCAGGGTCTATATTGTTTTATGCTATTTTACCTTAAGTGTATTTAGGTCCTACCTGATACTGATGATCATGTGCTAAGAACAATTATGTAGGGTTGGGTTCGATGACTATGAGGATGAGATCGTATGACTTATTATTAATAACGAGTAGAAGTTGTATGATGATGCTTGATTAGTAGGACTTGTTATTATATATGATGATGTATGATGCGAGCATGCATGAGTAATTATTATATATCTGCGGGTGAAATGAACATAGCAGTAGCGTTGGTAAACCAAGGATGAAGATATAAGAGAGGACATTTCTCTCTATTAGCTAGCTAATAACAACCTAAAAATAACCCCCTAAACCCCTAAAACAGCCACTTTTTTTTAAAAAAAAAGAAAAACCTCAGCTCCAGCCAGCTGCTGACGCGTGGAAGCCATTTGGTCCCGGTTTATGTCATCAACCGGGACCAAAGGCCCCCCTGCCTGGGCTGCCGGCAGCGGCCACGTGGAGCCCCATCTGTCCCGGCTCTGGTTTGAACCTGGACTAAAGGGGGGAAGTATTAGTAACGACCCTTTAGTCCCGGTTCATGAACCGGGACTAAGGCCCTTACGAACCGGGACAATAGGCCCGTTTTCTACTAGTGCATGGGTCTCCCTAAATGCGTCACGAGCCGACGGCGCAGGGCGGAATTGAACCAAGGGCCTCACATCGACCCACCGGACCTCACGCGGTGACACACCCTCTGCCCCCAGGTCTCGTTATCTTCTCACACCCACACATACCAACACAGACACCACACACACAAAAAAATCTCCTCGTGCCTCTATCCCCTCCCCCTTGCATATACACACTCAAGAGAATCTCTCGTCGTGACATCATATTAGTATCTCTCTCTCTAGACCTCTCTCATTTCTCGTGCTATCTCTCCCACACCCCCTCCCCCCGCTGGCCCCTCTATCCATGCCTCTCTCAAATACGTAATACACACACATACCTCTCTAGGCCCTGCCAAATACATCAACTACACATTCACACATGTTACATCACGTACCCCATTGATCTAAAAAGCCCTCTCTTCACGCTTATTTCGCATACAACATTCCTTTTGAATAAAGTGTGGCCGATAAATTATTTTAGAATTTCTACATATATACAATATTACAAAGTCATATGGAGGAGTATGAACGTTAATTTGCATTGCATGGTGCCCACAATGATATTTATTCCGCATTGTGAATTTTTATATTTTTATACTATATATAAAGTTAGTCATAATAAAGAGGAATGAAGAGCATCTCTCTCCCCATCGCATACACCCTCTCTACGCCCCTTTCACGTACGCACACAAACTATCTCCAGGTCCTCTAAAAGTAAGCCCCCAACACATTCACGCATGTTTCATCTTTCTCTCGCGATATATACAGTGACGAACATTGTATTTGGAGCAAAAGCAGGATACGTAAATTGGACTTCAGAATCCACTCATTACGGTCACCATTTACGATTTGTGGTTATTATACAATCATGGGCTCACCGTACAACTCTGTATTTGCTCAAGACACGACTAGTTGACAAGTTAAACGCCTCACGTGGCACCTCTAGTGTTGCATCACATTATCTCACTACCATTGGGCCCACCTATCAGCTTGTATCTACTCTTCTACACTCTTATAAAAAACAGAGTTGGTGATGACGGTGTGCCTGCCATCCTGCAATATAGGCCGGCCGATTTATATCTGACGGATAGGAAGGAAACTATGGCAATTTGGCAAAAAGGTACCCACACACCTCTCCACATTTGCAAATAAGGCCTTCCCTCGTTCATCCTTTTCTCTCACAAGATAAACTAGTCATACAAATGCATCTTGATGTTACGTGCAACGCACGGGCATCTTGCTAGTAAGAATGAAAACAAACGACAAAAAAAATATTGCACGGTGGTTCGAAGTCATGACCGCGGTCACAGCGGACAAGGTGGCCTTGTATTGGTATGCTGAGCCGTCTGTTTTAACACACATGAGCTGGTGTGGTGATTATACACACACGCACGCATGCACATGAACTACATGCACGCAAAACTCACACGAACACATGCAGCCATGCACGCACACAACACTCACATGTACACACGCAGCCACGCACGCACGCAACACTCACACGCATACACGCACGCATGCATGCACACACCACACGACCAACACACACTCTCACGCTCAAGTGCTCAACCTACACGTGCATGCGCACACATGAGGCCCTGACACACACATACACAACCAGGTGATTCCCGCGCATGGGTTGGAGTCTTGTCGCGCCTGCGTAAATTTGTGTTTATCTGACCTTTTTCCTATGTGAACTGACATGTAGGACCCACAAGGAACATGGTCAATTTAACTAGTCAACATGGTGCCACGCAGACTATTTGGCTAGTCAACAGAGTGCAATCCGATGCTGAACGGTGAGCAAGTGACCGTATAAGCACCGAAAAATGTATATAGTGACCGTAATGAGCGTATTCTGAAGTTCGGTGACCGTATTACGCTTTTCTCTCTGTAGGCCCTCCAAAACTACATCTCTATACGTTCTCGCATGTTATATCTAACAACTATGCAATACAACACTACTACTGCACTCTAACACAATAAATCATATGTGTTTTTAGTTTTACTAGATATCATATTGTTACTTAATTATTCAGTTTGCATACATTAAAACTGCCTTTGAAATGTATGGCCAGTATCATCTACCGCGCGGGAAAAATCCCGCCCTTTCCTGTTTAATCGGGTTTGTATCGATGGATCGTGCAAGATAGCAAAACTATAGTACTATACAGTACAAGTGACAGTTCACGGGGCTGCCGTGTCATGTACTCCTCCGTCATAAGGGTGGAGCGCTCGCTTTCATAAATGTTCTAGTCCCGTTCGCCGACATGTGGGACATCATGCTACCGGGTCCACGTGCCATACCGAAATACAGTGCAGAGCAGCAGGGGTGAAGCACCCCAGTCATGGCGCCGACGTAGTAATGAGCAATGAGGCGTCAAATCAGAAAGCTACACCTTTCCCGCAGTTAAGTTGGAGGGATGAAGTAATGATGCTAGAAAAAGAAGTTGGAGGGACGAAACAACCATCATTTCACTCGTTGCTAAATCCGCTTCTCCCTCATCTTCTTCAAGTTAACCACGTGTTGCTTCTGCCGTTGTTCTGCCTCATGTGGGATGCGGATCGGCTTGGTAAAGCACTGACACATGGGACCGCATGTTAGCAAACCGCCGGGCCAACGTCCTCTAAAAATAAGAAACCTCCGCCGCCATCTGCGCGGCAAAATCACCTCTTTTTTACTAATCTTGATTCTATAATTTTTTAGATCAATATAATTGAGATCTGTATAGATAGCACACAGAAGAAAAACCAAGTGGTACGGTTAAGGGCATCCACAATGTGTAGCCAAATGTGAAAATAGCTTTTGGCATCGATGAGAACCATTGTGGACAGTGCTGCCAAAGCCAAAAAGATGGAACCGAAGCTCCCTGATTGATTGATTGAGGAATAGAAAAATGCAACGTCTCTCCTCTTGCTCCCGTGCTTGAACGCATGTACAGTATAGAGCACATAGTCTACTCCCCTGTCCCTTCTATCACAAATCACAAAGCATTGAGACATCAAATCACAAAGCACGGGCGAAGCAACCATCATTTCACTCTTCGCTGACTCCGCTTCTCCATCGTCTTCTTCAAGAAACCACCTCACCGCACTAAGCTGGACGGACAACGCTATTGTGTACTAGTAGTACTAATACATTTACGCGTCCTTTGGTTCAACAGACTTCCTGGATGCAAATAAGGCGGTTGTCTCGACTTGCAGGCGGCACTTGCGAACGACTTACTGTGGTGTCCCTCAATGGTGTTCTCCGTCGAATGCACTTCATCAAACCACAACATTCGAGATATCGTCGACGTCACCGCAATGGAGAAGGAAGTCAAATAGTTACTACCTCCATTTTTTTGTACACAAGGCCAGTATATCAAAATTACAATTTGCAAAAGGCCACTAGCACTAATTGAGGCAAAATTGATGGGGTTTGCCTCGTACTAGCAACCAAGGACATTAATGGGAAACGCTCCCCATCATACTACTGATATGGAGAAAACGTCAGACCGATCGTGGGCCGTTCATTCGTGTTTCATCCCACGGTCATTATCTCTCAAAGAAATCTCATTCGATGCACCCCTCTCCCATTATTTTTTCCCAAATCTGTTGCCCGTTCCCCTCTCCCCTAATTAAGCGCCTACTCCTAATCCACTCACCATGGAGATCATGATTCCACCGGGTCGCCCTGATCTATCACCCATCACCATGCTAGATCCGATCCATTCCATCGCCCCACTCCTCGACGCGGCCTCCGTTCCACCTCAGCAGCGCATCTTCCCTCAGCAGGCTGCCGTTTGGATCATTCGGCTACCGGAGTACCAGCAGGGCAGCAGGCAATAGCTGCCGCAGGTGCCGAGGTGGACGTGCTTGCGGCAGCTCGACCGCATCATGCCCGAGCGCACCTCGGCACCGAAGGCATTACGTGCGGCAGACTCCACCCAATATTGGCATGCGACCTCAATTTGAATGCCCTAGGTTCAGTTCTTGTACAAACCTGCAAACATTGCTCGCTGCTAGAGCGTGCTTTTTTATTCAAATCATGGTTTATCCCAGTTCAAGTTGATGTAGGGTCACAGACTTCCCACTTGTGTTGGATCATACTTATCACAAATTTTGGCGCCTACATCTTTGCGCCAAGGATGCTAGATTTCGTTTTCAGGTTTCTATGCTTCCACTAGGTCTCGCATGTCTTGTGATTTCAAGATTTTTTCTACAGAGATTCGGTGCTTCATATATACTATTAAATACGTGTAGATGGATTGGCAATACAACCATGCTTTTTCAAGTTTGACGTCTTTTTTCCGTTGTAACCACTGCCCCTTCTGTTGTGTTGAATATGATGCTTCCGAATAACAATGATTCATATTTTTCAAACACGCGCTTCCTCGCTGCGTAGAATTTGTGGCATTTCAACCATGCTTCACTGTGTAGAGAAAGAGCGACGAATCTCACGCCGGAGGACGTCATGTTGCTCCGTCGACGACCGTCCATGGTACCCTTCACCAGCGGTGAAGAGCACTCCACGGCGAGCCCCTACTGCATGTTCCTCCTTGGTGTCCTCTTCGCTCCTAGTGGCTGTCGTTTCCACGCCACTGCCTACATGCCAACCCCTATGTTTTAATCATGGGTCATGCTAATGAGTGCTTTCATGGTCCAGCCGCGTGTCTCCTGTGCAGTGCCATGGCCATCGAGGTGGACCATGGTGGCATTGTGCCGAGACAAAGCTAACCCGTGACCATTCATTTATACAGAAGCAAATCCTGATATCACAGGAAGCAAATGCTATTTCTGTTGGAAGCATTGTTCGTTGGAACAAACAATCAACAATGTTTCTTTGATATCAATTTATATTCCCGTTCGGGGGCAATATAGATATGAGCAAATATTTGTAACTTTGGAAGCAGATTATTTTCTCTTTTTGGAATCAGTGTTGATGGAAGCAAAGTACATTTCTTTTCTATGTTGGAAACGAGCTTTAGATGTCTTGGAAGCAATCTCGTTGGACAAGGGAAACAAAATATTCTAGGCAGGAAGCAAAATGAAATTGCATCAAGTTCACCACAATCTCTACTCCTAATGAAGCAGTTGGTAGTCTCGTTTCCAGGTTTTTTTTCGTCCCACCTCCCATGGTTTTTTTGGTACCTCGTCCCACCTCACACTGAGCCGCCACGAACCGCAAAAACCGCGTACCGAAGCCCCCACCCGCCCTCACGCATTCCAGGGCCTAACCTCCGATCGCACCCAAGACAATTCAACGAAAAAAACCTACGAAAATTAACCAGCGAAAAAAAAACCTAATGGAGGAGTTGGTAGTCCGGTACGGTTTATTTTCAACACTTTCCTATTGACAAAAGATTACGGATCTAACTTTCCTACCTTAGCCAAATCAACGAATCTCTCTCATTAATGCAATTTGCTTTAGGAAACAAACAATAGATTCTTTTCTACCTTAGCGAAATCAACGGATCTCTCCCATTAATGCAATTTGCTTTAGCAAACAAATAATAGATTCTTTCCTATCTTAGCTAAATCAACAAATCTTTCTCATTAATGCAATTTTCTTTAGAAAACAAATAATAGATTCTTTCCTACCTTAGCCAAATCAACGGATCTCTCCCATTAATGCAATTTGCTTTAACAAACAAATAATAGATTCTTTCCTACCTTAGCCAAATCAACGGATCTCTCTCATTAATGCAATTTGCTTTAGGAAACAAATAATAGATTTTCAGGAAACAAATAATCTCTAATCTCTAATCTCTAATTCTCTAATAATAATAATTAATATATAATAATATAATAATAATCTCTACTCCTAATGGAGCAGTTGGTAAATAATCTGCGCGGTTTATTTTCGCTGGGTTTTTTTCGTCATCCTTCCCTCACCCTCACCCCATCCCACGCAGCCAAAAAAAAACCCAAACCCCACACAAAAAACGCTTCTCTCGATCCCATCTCGATCTCATCGAAAGAAGAGCTTCGTTGCCCCTGCCGACGTACGGGAGAGCTTCCTTGCCGCCGCCGACGTACGATCTGCCGCGATCTCGTTCGATCTACCCGCTGCCGATGTACGAGATCGCCGACACCGAGATACGGGATCGCCGCCAACGTACGATTTGCCGTCTCTCGCTGCCGCCGTTGTACGATCTGCCGTCTCTCCCAGAGGAGGCGCCGCCGCGGACGTCCGGGATCACCGCTGCCTACGTCCGGGATCACCGCCGCCGACCTGCCAGAGGAGACGCCGCCTCCAATCTCCTAGAGGAGCCGCCGCCGCCGCCACTCTCCGACGGGAGACGCCGTCGCCGGTCTCTGACGGGAGACGCCGTCGCCGCCGCCGCCGACCTTTGAGGGGAGACGCCGCCGCCACCTGCACTGAACCCCAGGGCAGGGTGCGACGATCGTCGCAAGGAGTACTTGCCGGCCGTACACAGGTATTCTAAACCTTACCATCCTATTCTCATCATTCACAAATGTGTTCAGATAGTTGTTGCTTGTGTCGTTCCTGTTACTAGAGGAGGGCTCCACTGTGGCCATTCGCCACTCTGCCTGCAAGCTCGACGCCACAGTTTGACAGGGCCAAGGTGGTAGTAGACGATGACGAATATGGCGCCCTGGCTGTCTCAGTTCATGAGATTCCCCTATGGTGGCTGAATTTGTAACACACCAGGCTGCTCCCCTCGTATTACAAATCAGAGCTAGCTTATATATTCATCCATAGATCATGGCTGACTCCAAAGGCAACACTCCTCCAGTCCTCCTGTGCGTGATGGCAAAGCTATGCTACATGATATTATCACGTTATCATATTGCTCACCAAGTCACTAGGCCAGCTTTTGCTGTACTTTTTCTTCATTTTGTTCAGATTTATTTCATGCCCCAATGTTCTGTTATGTGCAGCTATGAGATTTTATTTGAAGAACCATGGAAAGCAATTTGAGACGATGCATATAAAGCATATTCGATTTATTAAGTGTTTTCAAGTATTCAATTTATTAAGAGTTCACTCATAATTGCCGACCGTACACAGGTATTCTGAACCTTACCATCCGATTTTCAGAATAAGAGTTGTCTGTATAATTCACGGTGGTTAAAACAGCAGCATCTGTAGAATTCCCCTTTGTCCATGTTGTACCTACAATTTACTACTATATTTGTAGTGCTACTTCATTTGAATTTTGTAACCAAAAGAAATGCAGGCGAGCGATTCAGGGTTATTGTTCGAAGTGGCTATAATATGTAGGGGTTATTGTTCGAAGTGGCTATAATATGTGGCTGCAAACTTGCCGAGGCCAGCATAAGGAGTGATGGAGTTATCTTCTACTTTTATTTGTTCATGTTGTCTCAACAAACTGACTTGTGTTTATGGCGACTTTTTTATGTGTCCATGGATCAGAGAGGATGGATGATGCAGTGGCCACATCAAGCGCCCTGTGCTCGACCACAATGGAAATGCAGTTTCTCAGAGCTAGCAGGAAGGAGGCTGGTGGCTTCCCGTTGTAGTAAGAGACAACACACCAGGTTCTATTTCTTTTTTTTGAAGATCATACTAGGTTATATGTGAACAAAATCTGAACTGTGATTTTTGATGTTTGAGATGTCTATAAGTGTACAAATAGAAAGGCGCCAATTAATTGATCATCAAATTCAGAATAGTATGTGTGCAGTAGCTTCTATCTCAATTTGGTTTTTATGTTGTTTGTGTTTGAATTAATTAGCACCCCATACCATCGTGTTTCTTCAGCGTGCAAGGTGATTAGCACTCAGCAAACTATTGGAAAGATGTTGCTACCTTGTTTTTTTTCAAACTCGACATGCACATGCAAGAATAGGTATGGCTACATGCTTTCTATATCTATCAGGTTCATAAAGCATTTTGGAGAGGTGCATCTTGTTGGAGAGGTCTGGTATGCATATTTAATTGAAGAAAACAAAAGTTTTTGATATAATAAAGATTGATGAAAATTTGGACTTACTCTACCAGGGACAATTTTCTCTACCAGGGACAAATTTCATGATAAATTATACGAAGTTTGTATCTTGGGGACATCTTCATGCCGACTTACGTTAAATATTGGGATATGTCCCCTCATGTGCCAGTTTTGAGATTTTGTTAGAAGTACATGATGTATTCTTAGTTCCTGCATGTTTTTTCACCTTTGTAGATTTGAGTATAACTTAAAGTTCTAGATGCATATAAGCTTGTGAGTTAACTAAAGCTCACTTGATGGTTCTAACTAAATTCTGCAAAAATATGACCATCATGGGATGCCTGCACCAACAACTTTATAAACTGAACTACGTTTTGCTAGATGACTCAAATTTTAGAACGAGGGCATTATTTTTTGGCAATGCAGTTAGCAATAGAATCAAGTCAAGCTGAAAACAAGAGATCGATTGTTCGATATTGATTTTAATTCCTTTCTTGCAAAAGCACCTTATGAGTGAGGAGATTATTCAATATTGTATTTTATTCCTTTCTTTTACCGACTGTTCTATACTGCATGCTTGCACCTGATCAGGTTTCTAACTCAATTCATTTTTGTTAGATCCGTTGATGAAGAAAACAACACATTTCACGATATGATGATTGGTACTTCCAGTTTTGTTGTACTCTCTCATTTGCCTTTGTGGGAACGACACTGCTCTATTGCTTGCTTATTTAAGATCATGGTAATCATTTTTTTCTAGCCTATGTGTATTCTAATTTTCTTACTACTATAAATCCTCAACAACCTCTGCATCTGGGAATGCTGGCAGGAAAGGGTTATCTGATATGGTCATGAATGTTGATTTAACATGAATACTTGCATATATGCCACATGTCACGTGTCAGCATATTTGATCTAATATGATATTTGATTTAACTGTAAACGACTGTTTTTTCACACGATTGCAGCATATATGCCGCATGTCAGCCTCATGGGGATCAAGCAGATGAGGAGAAGGAAGCAGCAAGGAAGAAGGTAGAGGAGATGGACACCTGATCTGCAAGTTCCTGAATTTCAACGTTTAATTGCGTGTTGCTGTGTTAATATTGGGTGCAGCAATTTCACAACTCTGGGAAGAGCATCTGCTGGAGGGCGTCACCTGCGGCATCACCTGCATCGACCTCTCGCTGATTACCATCCCAAGGATGCGCGACCGACTGGCGAAGCAGGGCACCAGTGATAAGTTCACCGATTTGGTCGACTCACCGTTCCCTGACTCTGTCCACGCAATGCCGCTCGTTGTTGTTAGGTTGTTAATTCATCAGGCCCCTTATTGCGCTACATAGTTTGTTCATCTCGCATGCCTTCTTAGGAGAAATCATGTACTGAAGATAAGCTATTCTTTATTTACATTTTATTTATTTTGCTTTGGAAATCTTCTGACTACTTGGACGAATTTTAGTTCCTACTTGTACAGTTGCCTGCATTTTGTGTTTGAGAAACATCTGCTGATTAAGTGTAAAATAATACTTGCAAGTTCTGTTTGTTGACTGCGCCATGATAAGCTTTAGGCCTTTAGCTGTACAAAGCTGCTAAAGTAGGTGAGAACCACCTGCAGCTCAATCCTTTTTTTCTCAACATTGACAAGGTAAAGTAAATGCGGAGCCAAGATCGATTGTTGTAAGCCTTTTACTGACTATGAGCAAGGGTATCTAGAGAGGAGCACTGCAATATGACAATGCCCTTCGTTAGCTCTGATTTTCCCTTTTTGTAACACTAGCTTAGAGGGATTTCTGAAACGAGTAGAAGATTAATAACTTCTACGACATCAAAGATCTCTGAGCTTTTAGAGTATGCAGCTTATTGATTTACTTATCGATTTATTCACACTCTATCAGATTTGTCTTGAACGTGATACTTTATTTATTGTACTGAACAGTGGAAGCTAACTGTTTCTTTATACAGAACTAGCCTGCACCATTTCTGTATAAGTTCGCCTTGATACCAATTTGCATACTTGCGATACTAGGGCCTTTGGTCAGTTTGCAACTGGAATTCTAGACACATATACTGAGTTCATGATGGAAATATGCGAGTATTCTGAAGAGACAAGGAAACATTATATGTCAATGGTTCTTTATTTTCCTGTGCAGATAATGAAACTAGCAATTCTGTAATTCACGAGTTTGCGTGAATACGGAAACTTAAGGTAGTATGATAGCATAAGTGAAAATGTTCTTCATTTTATATCTTGGTTCGACCAAACTATATTATATCCTAACGTATGCATGATCAACATAATATTTTTACCTTCTGATTAGCACTACTCTAATAACAATTATGCCTACTATTTAACATTTTGGTGTATTGTTTGGTCTTAGGCATTTTAGTTAAATACATCCTTTTGTGATCAATAATGATTTTTTAGCATGCCACCTTCTTTTGCTGTAGTGGAGATGTGCGGTTACCTGTTAGAAAAGAAAATGGTGTTTCTAATATGTTATGCTTATTTTCTAGGTGCTTCCACCTTCCAAACTAAAAGGTCTGCAGCCTTAGATGAACAACTACAGCTTTATTTGGCCGAGGATGATTTGATTGTGCAAGTAAGCCTACATAATTTCCCTTGTGATTTATATTTATCGGCGAGGTCTCTGTGGCTTGCGAGAAATCATGTATTGACATAAATGAGAAGAACCTACAACAAGTAACTCAACTGAATTTGTGAGATATCTGTAGCCGGTACAACATACAACTTGATGGAGTTTGTTAGATCAACCGTAGAAGTTCTATATGTGTGTTCAGTGTAGATAACTAGATATTATTATAATATTCTCTCAAGTTTAAGCTTATCCAATTAGCAGAAGTCTCGAAAAAATTCAAGACATACGTAAGATGCACATGGACCACGAGTGTTTCAACATGGCAGGGCGCGTAGTGGCATGCGACAAGCAACATATGTTGAAAGAGACCATTGATCACTACTTGGACCTAATTTTTTCCGTAAGTTATTATTGTTACAATCATGTATCATTGTTTTCGCCATGTTTGCAAATATTTTTTTCCTCTGACGATTGTGTGCAAGTTTGCAGGGAATCCAAAGCGATGCATTAAGTGGGATATTTTTCTTTTAATTTATGCACTCATGAAATGGGAAAGAACTAAATCAACCAATTTGCAGGGTGAGTATTCATTGTTTCATAATTTTATATTCTAACATGTTAATACTCCAAGATGACGACTTATAATGCTCATATAGGATGGTTGCGAGCTAAGGAAGTGATTTTTGGTGCACCTTCTCGTCTGCTCCCGCGAGCGGCGAAGCGAACCCTAGCGCGCCTCCTCTAGCCTCCTCCCCCCTCTCTTGCCGGCGTCGGTGGCGGCGAGGCATCTTCCCCTTCCTCATGGTGGGCCGACGCGGGACGGCGACTCGAAGCGGAGGCGCGCAGTTCTACAGGACGGTGCGGCGTTGCGGCGGCCGGGGCGGCACGATGGTGGCGTCCTGGGTTGGCGGCGCGGGCGGCTGCTCATCAGGGGCGTGGTGGGGCGTGCCTACGCGGGTGGCGGCTGTGGACGTCCTGGCCAGATCTAGATCGGGCGGGTGCTCTGGCCAGCAGCCAGCACGCGGCACGGGCTGAGGCGGCAAGGGCGCATGCATGCCTCTCACTTATATTATGCGACAGTTGTGGATGGGGGTAGGGGTTAGTCTGTTTAGTTATGTCTGAGCGGAATAATTTTCCTACTCAAGAAAACGTGGCAACTTATGTTTCATTAGAGATGGCTTTGTAGCATATTGCATGATCGAGTGATTCATATTTTTGTCATCAAGTCGTATAATTTGTTTGGTTAGGATAGAAAGGTAAATGCATTGGTTGGTTGCTTCAAGGGTTAATAACGGACACAGCGGACCGTGGCAATGGCTCTGGAGACATCGAATCTGTCTTCTTGGCTCGGGGGCATCATGGTTGGCGCACGCCTCCTTCCCCTTGATAAAGGCTGGAGGATCGACACAAACACGTAGAGAGGGGATCATGGTGGAGAGTGGGCGGTTGGCGGGGGGCTCCTCGGCAGTCCGTGGGGAAGTACCGTGAAAAGGAGAGAGGACGCCATGGTGAAGGTGAGGTGGAGGTCATCCAGTTTTAAAAGGAGCGGGCTCCAGCGAGAAATGTCCTGCTACGGTGGGAAACGGAGCGGGAAGGGATGGGTCAGGTAGCAAAAAAAGAAGATGCGTCGTAGGGTGGGGTTTTTGTGTTGCTCCATTCATTTGTCATTCGGGATAATTTCCCATATAAAGAAACAAAAGAGTCAAAGAAAGCATAGAAAATGTTTCCCGTCCGAACAACCACGTATTTCTTCATGTATGGTCTGGATTTGGGGCAGTCCGGACTGTCCAGACGGTTGGTTTTTGGAGAATCCGTTGGGTGCTTATTTGATGTCCGAACACGTCCGGACGTATGAGGGATAAATGAGTTTCGGCATCCGAACACGTCCGGACGTATGAGGGATAAATGAGTTTCGGCCTTGGAGACAACGTTTATCATTTGTTTCCTTCATTTATATATATTATAGCCCGTAGCAACAGACAAATGAGTTTCGGTCTTAGAGACAATCTTTATCATTGTTTTTTTATTTATATGTATTATAGCCCGTAGCAATGCACGGGCATTCTACTAGTTAAAAACAAATTTTCTCATATGGAGGCAAACTGCATGGCCCATATTAGATGTAGCGCTAAAACCCCAGTTAGAATAGCCGAAATTATTGGAAGCAATTATCAAGGATTGTTTCCTAAAAAATGGTGCTTCCATCTGTAAAACAAACTATGCTTCCGTCTATGGGAGCAAGGATATTTTCCTTTTTCATGGAAGCAGTATTTGCTGCTTTTGAAACAATGTATTATAGTAGGGGGCTGCTACGCGTCTCCCGGCGGATCTTTCTAAAAGATCTGCCGCCTCGCGAGCCGTTAGTTAAGATAATCGAGTGGCTGGATGCCTTTCTCTTCTTTGCAACAATGGTCTTGTTGCGGAAACTCTTGTAACAAAAATTGTGTTGTTGATTTTTTTTCCAGCATTGATCGTGTTGCGGGATTTTTTTTTGCAACATAGGTCGTGTTGCAAAAAAAATTCCATCTTTACTTTTTTTTTTGCAACAAAAGTATTGTTGCAGAAAAACTTTGCAACTGAGATGATGTTGCAGAATTATTTTTCTTTGTATTCATCTCTATATGATGTTATGGAAGAAACTTATGTAACATAACTGATGTTGCACAACTATTTTTTGCAACAGAGTAGATGTTGCAAAACAAAAACACCACTATCGTTCGCTGCGAGCCCGTCGGAGGTAGGCCACGTGTTGATCAAAGGAGGCGGCGGATGCCCGCCCTAGTTTCGCCGGTTGAGCGATAGCCTTTTCCCTCTTTTTATTCTTTTAGAATGATCTGCCAAGTGGGTTCCGCCCGTTAGATGACCTAGCCAGACCTGGTTTTCTTACCGTCATCAGGCGTGCATACCTACCATCGCTTCACCCAATTGATTAAGTTGTAACCATTTTCCCAATTGGTCCCGCCCATCTGGAGTTGTTTGGTAGGTTGCATCATTTTTCACCTATTTGCGTATGTGACTAAGTTGGGCCTGAGTGAGTGAATGTAGGGCAAAACTCATGTTCTGCACATAGTTTGACAGCCTGCATTGCATTATTGAATTGTTTCATCTTTCGTGTTTGGTTGGTGACAGTTGTGGATTATAGGTGTCACCGTGAAAAAGATGGTGTTTGGTTGTGCACAACTTATGTTGTGGTCATCCTTTCTCACTAGTGATGATCTTACCACTGATAACCCACAAGTATAGGGGATCACAACAGTTTTTGAGGATAGAGTATGTTGGGGAACGTAGTAATTTCAAAAAAATAATCCTACGCACACGCAAGATCATGGTGATGCATAGCAACGAGAGGGGAGAGTGTTGTCCACGTACCCTCGTAGACCGAAAGCGAAAGCGTTATCACAACGCGGTTGATGTAGACGTACGTCTTCACGATCCGACCGATCAAGTACCTAACGCACGGCACCTCCGAGTTCAGCACACGTTCAGCCCGATGACGTCCCTCGAACTCCGATCCAGCCGAGTGTTGAGGGAGAGTTTCGTCAGCATGACGGCGTGGTGACGATGTTGATGTTCTACCGACGCAGGGCTTCGCCTAAGCACCGCTACAGTATTATCGAGGTGGACTATGGCAGAGGGGGGCACCGCACACGGCTAAAAGATCAAACAGATCAATTGTTGTGTCTTTGGGGTGCCCCCTGCCCCTATATAAAGGAGCAAGGGGGGGGGGGGTGCGGCCGGCCTAGAAAAGGGCGCGCCAGGAGGAGTCCTACTTCTACCGGGAGTAGGATTCCCCCCTTTTCCTCGTTGGACTAGGAGAGAGAGGGAAAGAGGTGGAGGAGAAGAAGGAAGGGGGGGGGCGCCGCCCCCCTCTCCTTGTCCTATTCGGACTAGGGGGGAGGGGGCGCGGCCCTTGCCCTAGCCGCCTCCTCTCTCTTCCACCAAGGCCCACTAAGGCCCATTAAGTCCCCGGGGGGCGGGGGGGGGGGGGGGGGTTCCGGTAACCTCTCGGTACTCCGGTAAAATCCCGATTTCACCCGGAACACTTCCGATATCCAAACATAGGCTTCCAATATATCAATCTTCATGTCCTTGATCACATCCGGGACTCCAAACAAACTTCGGTACATCAAAACATATAAACTCATAATATAACTGTCATCGAAACGTTAAGCGTGCAGACCCTACGGGTTCAAGAACTATGTAGACATGACCGAGACACGTATCCGGTCAATAACCAATAGCGGAACCTGGATGCTCATATTGGCTCCCACATATTCTACGAAGATCTTTATCGGTCAGACCGCATAACAACATACGTTGTTCCCTTTGTCATCGGTATGTTACTTGCCCGAGATTCGATCGTCGGTATCTCAATACCTAGTTCAATCTCGTTACCGGAAAGTCTCTTTACTCGTTCCGTAACACATATTTCCGCAACTAACTCATTAGTTGCAGTGCTTGCAAGGATTAAGTGATGTGCATTACCGAGAGGGCCCAGAGATACCTCTCCGACAATCGGAGTGACAAATCCTAATCTCGAAATACGCCAACCCAACAAGTACCTTCGGAGATACCTGTAGAGCACCTTTATAATCACCCAGTTACGTTGTGAAGTTTGGTAGCACACAAAGTGTTCCTCTGGTAAACGGGAGTTGCATAATCTCATAGTCATAGGAACATGTATAAGTCATGAAGAAAGCAATAGCAATATGCTAAACGATCGTGTGCTAAGCTAACGGAATGGGTCATGTCAATCACATCATTCTCCTAATGATGTGATCCCGTTAATCACATGACAACTCATGTCTATGGTTAGGAAACATAACCATCTTTGATCAACGAGCTAGTTTAGTAGAGGCATACTAGTGACACTCTGTTTGTCTATGTATTCACACATGTATTATGTTTCCGGTTAATACAATTCTAGCATGAATAATAAACATTTATCATGATATAAGGAAATAAATAATAACTTTATTATTGCCTCTAGGGCATATTTCCTTCAGAGTATTCAACCCAAATTTACTGATTCGACACAAGGGGAGCCAAAGAATATTCTCAAGTATTAGCAGCTGAGTTGTCAATTCAACCACACCTGGATAACTTAATATCTGCAGAAAAGTATTTAGTAGCAAAGTAATATGGAAGTAACGGTAACAGTAGCAATGTAATATTTTTGGGTTTTGTAGTGATTATAACAGTAGCAACGGAAAAGTAAATAAGCGAAGAACAATATGTGAAAAGCTCGTAGGCATTGGATCGGTGATGGAGAATTATGCCGGATGCGGTTCATCATGTAATAGTCATAACATAAGGTGACACAGAACTAGCTCCAATTCATCAATGTAATGTAGGCATGTATTCCGAATATAGTCATACGTGCTTATGGAAAAGAACTTGCATGACATCTTTTGTCCTACCCTCCCGTGGCAGCGGGGTCCTAATGGAAACTAAGGGATATTAAGGCCTCCTTTTAATAGAGTACCGGACCAAAGCATTAACACATAGTGAATACATGAACTCCTCAAAGTACGGTCATCACCGGGAGTGGTCCCGATTATAGTCACTTCGGGGTTGCCGGATCATAACACATAGTAGGTGGCTATAACTTGCAAGATAAGATCAAGAACTCACATATATTCATGAAAACATAATAGGTTCAGATCTGAAATCATGGCACTAGGACCCTAGTGACAAGCATTAAGCATAGCAAAGTCATAGCAACATCAATTTAAGAACATAGTGGATACTAGGGATCAAACCTAACAAAACTAACTCGATTACATGATAAATCTCATCCAACCCATCACCGTCCAGCAAGCCTACGATGGAATTACTCACGCACGGTGGTGAGCATCATGAAATTGGTGATGGAGGATGGTTGATGATGACGATGGCGACGGATTCCCCTCCCCGGAGCCCCGAACAGACTCCGGATCAGCCCTCCCGAGAGAGTTTAGGGCTTGGCGGCGGCTCCATATCGTAAAACGCGATGAATCTTTCTCTCTAATTTTTTTCTCCCCGAACACGATTATATGGAGTTGGAGTTGAGGTCAGTGGAGCTCCAGGGGGGCCACGAGGAAGGGGGCGCGCCCAGGGGGGCAGGCGCGCTCCCCACCCTCGTGGCAAAGGTGTGGGCCCCCTAGCCTTGATTCTTTTGCCAGTATTTTTATTATTTCCAAAAATAATCTCCGTGGAGTTTCAGGTCATTCCGAGAACTTTTGTTTCTGCACATAAATAACACCATGGCAATTCTGCTGAAAACAGCATCAATCCGGGTTAGTTCCATTCAGATCATGCAAGGTAGAGTCCAAAACAAGGGCAAAAGTGTTTGGAAAAGTAGATACGACGGAGACGTATCAACTCCCCCAAGCTTAAACCTTTGCTTGTCCTCAAGCAATTCGGTTGATAAACTGAAAGTGATAAAGAAAAACATTTACAAACTCTATTTGCTCTTGTTGTTGTAAACATGTAAAGCCAGCATTCAAGTTTTCAGCAAAGATTATGATCTAACCATATTCACAATAACTCTTAGGTCCCATGTTTACTCATATCAATGGCATAATCAACTAGCGAGCAATAATAATAAATCTCAGATGACAACACTTTCTCAAAACAATCATAATATGATATAACAAGATGGTTTCTCGCTAGCCCTTTCTGAGACCGCAAAACATAAATGCAGAGCACCTTTAAAGATCAAGGACTGACTAAACATTGTAATTCATGGTAAAAGAGATCCAGTCATAGTCATACCCAATATAAATTAATAGTAATGGATGCAAATGACAGCGGTGCTCTCTAGCTGGTGCTTTTTAATAAGAGGGTGATGACTCAACATAAAAGTAAATAGATAGGCCCTTCGCAGAGGGAAGCAGGGATTTGTAGAGGTGCATAATATTTTGAGTGGCATACTTTCATTGTCAACATAACAACCAAGAGATGGCGGTATCTTCCATGCTACACACATTATAGGCGGTTCCCAAACAGAATGGTAAAGTTTATACTCACCCTCCACCAACAAGCATCAATCTATGGCTTGCTCGAAACAACGAGTGCCTCCAACTAACAACAGTCCCGGGGGAGTTTTGCTTGCAATTATTTTGATTTGATTTGCATAAAGCATGGGACTGGGCATCCCGGTGACCAGCCATTTTCTCGTGAGTGAGGAGCGGAGTCCACTCCTCTTGAGAATAACCTGCCTAGCATGGAAGATATGGACAACCCTAGTTGATACATGAGCTATTCGAGCATACAAAACAGAATTTCATTTGAAGGTTTAGAGTTTGGCACATACAAATTTACTTGGAACGGCAGGTAGATAGCGCATATATAGGAAGGTATGGTGGACTCATATGGAATAACTTTGGGGTTTAAGGGATTGGATGCACAAGTAGTATTCCCGCTTAGTACAAGTGAAGGGTAGCAAAAGACTGTGAAGCGACCTACTAAAGAGCGACAACAGTCATGAAAATGCATTAAAATTAATAAACATTGAGTGCAAGCATGAGTAGGACATAATCCACCATGAACATAAATATCGTGAAGGCTATGTTGATTTGTTTCAACTACATGTGTGAACATGTGCCAAGTCAAGCCACTTGAATCATTCAAAGGAGGATACCACCCCATCATACCGCATCATAACCATTTTAATAGCATGTTGGCACACAAGGTAAACCATTACAAGCTCCTAGCTAATTAAGCATGTCATAAGCAACTATAATCTCTAATTGTCATTGCAAACATGTTTATTCATAATAGGCTGAATCAGGAACGATGAACTAATCATATTTACAAAAACAAGAGAGGTCGAGTTCATACCAGCTTCTCCCATATCAATCAGTACATCATATATCGTCATTATTGCCTTTCACTTGCACGACCGAACGATGTGAATAATAATAATAGTGCACGTGCATTGGACTAAGCTGGAATCTGCGAGCATTCAATAAACAGGAGAACACAAGGCAATATGGGCTCTTGGTTAAATCAACAATAATGCATATA
The DNA here is from genome assembly GCF_018294505.1 of Triticum aestivum. Classification (NCBI taxonomy): domain Eukaryota; kingdom Viridiplantae; phylum Streptophyta; class Magnoliopsida; order Poales; family Poaceae; genus Triticum; species Triticum aestivum. The sequence goes on from NC_057800.1 coordinate 52,411,719, forward strand.
AGAGCCACTTCAACATTTTCATCATGGTCTTCTCCTATCGACCCCCAAAGAAAAGAAAAGTAAAACTATTTACACAGAAAAGCTCCCAACAAGCAAAAGAAGAACAGGAAATCTTTTTGGGTTTTCTTTTTAATTACTACTACTACAGCAAGAAAGTAAACTAGCTGAAAGCTACAACTAATTTTTTGGTTTTTCTTAAAGTTTTTCAAACACACAAGAAGAAAGCAAGAAAAAGGAAAATAAACTAGCATGGATATTACAATGAAAGAGTATGAGCACCGACATCTAGCAATGAATGTGTAAACATAAATGTAATGTCGGTGGGAAATACGTACTCCCCCAAGCTTAGGCTTTTGGCCTAAGTTGGTTTATTACCACGGATGGCCTGGCGGATATCCAAAGTTACAACCGGGGTCGTACTGAGAAGAAGAAGCCTATGATTGCCACTGGTTGGAAATCATCTCCGGATCCCACCGGTAATTAGACTATCGTGGAGGATCAAATTGTGGTTCCGGCTCTGGCTCTGTAGCTGATGTAGGGTTCCGGTAGGCGTGAATGGCCGCCAGCGGAACGAGATACTGACATGCAGATAAATCAAACAAGGAAGGAGGAGGCAAGCTAATTGTCTCAGTGTGATGTTTATCAAAAAACAATTTGTATTTAAGCGCCCTTTCCCTATTCTTAACAATAAAATCATGCGTAACCATGCTCTTATAATCTAAATAAACAGTAGGCAACAACTTTTCTTATTTTTCATAGTGGCTAATAGGTATGTTATAGTATGCAGCAAGGCGTGAAGCATAGACACCTCCAAAGATGGGGCCCTTTGTACGGTTCAGACTTAACCGTTTGGAAATAATAACGCCCATACTAACAGAGTCATCACGGAATAAAGCATGGAACAAAATAATAATATCAGGGACACTAAGATTTCCACAGTATCCGCGACCAATTAAGCAACAACTAGCAAATATTGCAAAGTAGCGTAAAACAGGAAAATGTATGCTAGTGATTCTTGCATCAGAAACCTTCCTAGTTTCCCCTACAGTAATAGTATCAATAAACCCGTCCACATCTCTATGATGTGGTTCCTCTAAGCTACCCTCGAAAGGTATTTTGCAAACCCTGCAAAATTCATATAGTGACATCTTCTTAACCACATCATATAAATGAAACTCTACTGAAGGAGGTGATTCCTTAGGATAATAGTAGAAGTTTTGCACAAAAGTATTGGTGAGTAAGAGATACTGTTCGCGTTGGTCACGAAGGAAGTCGGTGAGGCCTGCATTCTCAGCCAATTCATAAAAATCATCATAAATCCGGCTGCTCTCAAGAAAGTATCGGAAGGCCATTCACACGGCCGAACCTCCGCGGTGCAAGGCAGATTATATTTGGGCCTCTCTGTTTCTTCACTTTGCTTTTCTTTCGAGCTTCGGCTCGATGAGCCCCGCAAAAATCTCTTCATCGTTTTCTGAAAATTTCTAAAAAATTTAGTAATTTCAAATAAAAGTGAACCAAGCTCAACAAAATTGATAGCAACTACTCCTACAGGTTCCTAGAGCCTATATCATGCATTAGAACTACTTGGAACCATATAAATTTGACATGCAAGCTCAAGAACATGGTCACCTAGGCAGCACAAATTTGCAATGAATAAAGCACTAGAACAAAAACTAATTGGACCAATGGAGGATTCACATACCAAGGAACAATCCCCCAAAGCAGTTTTGTGAGAGGTGCTTTGAGCAAGGAGATCGAAAATCGTAGCAAAGTAAGCTAGAACTCGTGCTTGAGCTGGTTGGTGATTTTTTTTGGGAGGAAGAAGAAGTGTGTGGGTGCAGGAATAAGTGGAGGGGAGCCACCATGGGCCCACGAGGCAGGGGGGCGTGCCCTGGACCTTCGTGGCCAGGTGCTTGCTCCCCCTGTTGTGTTCTCAGTGCCAGATATTCTCATATATTTCAGAAAAAAACATATTAAATTGGCAGGGCATTTGGAGAACTTTTATTTTTGGGGTATTTTTATATTGTACGGATAATCCAGAAAACTAGTAAAAAAATACTATTTTTACTTTATTTCAACTAAATAACAGAAAGTAGAAGAAGGGTACAGAAGGTTGTAATTTCTAACTTCATCCATCTCATGCTCATTAAAAGGAATCCACTAACAAGGTTGATCAAGTCTTGTTAACAAACTCATTCCGAATAACATGGAACCGAAGAAATTTCGAATAACACTATGTTACCTCAACGGGGATATGCACATCCCCAGTAATAAGAATATCATATTTCTTCTTGATAGTAGGAAGAGGATATTCAAAACCTCCAATAATAATCGATGGAATTTTTCCAATAGAATTGATACTTTGGACTTGAGGTTGTTTCCTCGGAAAGTGTACCATATGCTCATTACCATTAACATGAAAAGTGACATTGCCTTTGTTGCAATCAATAACAGCCCCTGCAGTATTCAAAAAATGTCTTACAAGAATAATAGACATATTATCGTCCTCGGTAATATCAAGAATAACAAAGTCTGTTAAAATAGTAACGTTCGCAACCACAACAGGCACACCCTCAAGAATAATGAAGTCTGTTAAAATAATAACAATGTTTGTTAAAATAGTAACGTTTGAGCATATCAGTTAAACGCATACGCAAGAAGATAGGTCTAATCATTCCAGCAAAGCGCTCAAAATCCTCATCATCCTTTTTCTTGGATGGTTTGGGAGGAAAATGCATGGGTTTCTGAACCCATGGTTCTCTTTCTTTACCGTGTTTCCTAGCAAAAAAGTCTCTCTTATCATAACGTTGATTCTTTGATTGTGGGTTATCAAGATCAACTGCAGGTTCAATTTCTACATCATTATCATTGCTAGGTTGAGCATCAACATGAACATCATCATTAACATTATCACTAGGTTCATGTTCATCACCAGATTGTGTTTCAGCATCAGAAATAGAAATATCATTGGGATTCTCAGGTGTTTCAGCAATAGGTTCACTAGAAGCATGCAAAGTCCTATCATTTTTCTTTTTCTTCTTTTTAGAAGGCTAGGTGCATCTATATTATTTCTCTGAGAATCTTGCTCAATTCTCTTAGGATGGCCTTCAGGATACAAAGGTTCCTGAGTCATTTTACCAGTTCTAGTGGCCACTCTAACAGCATAATCATTATTCTTACTATTCACTTCATTGAGCAAATCATTTTGAGCTTTAAGTACTTGTTCTACTCGAGTGGTAACCATAGAAGCATGTTTACTAATGAGTTTAAGTTCACCTTTAACTCTAGACATGTAATCACCCAAGTGTTAAATAATATAAGCATTTGGTTTTAGTTGTCTACCAAAATAAGCATTAAAATCTTCTTGATTAACCATAAAGTTATCAAACTCATCCATACATTGGCTAGCAAACTTAGTAGGAGGGATTTCAGCTTTATCATATCTATACAGAGAATTTACCTTTACTACCTGTGTCGGGTTATCGAGACCATGAGTTTCTTCAATAGGTGATGAATTAGGATCATATATTTCTTCAACAAGCGGTAAATTAAGACCATGTATTTCTTCAATAGGAGGTAAATTCTTAACATCTTTAGCTTTTATACGTTTTTCTTTCATAGATTTCTTTGCCTCTTGCATATCTTCATGACCGAGAAATAGAACACCTCTTTTCTTCGGAGTTGGCTTAGGAGTTGGTTTAGGAATTGGCTCAGGAAGTGTGCAATTATTTTCATTAGTCAACATATTATTCAACAAAAAATCAGCTTCATCTGGTGTTCTTTCCCTGAAAACAGAACCAGCACAACTATCCAGGTGGTCTCTGGAAGCATCGGTTAATCCATTATAAACGATATCAAGTATTTCATTTTTCTTAAGAGGATGATCAGGCAAAGCATTAAGTAATTGGAGAAGCCTCCCCAAGCTTGTGGGAGACTCCCTTCTTCAATTTGCACAAAATTGTATATATCCCTTAAAGCAGCTTGTTTCTTATGAGCAGAGAAATATTAAGTAGAGAAGTAATAAATCATATCTTGGGGACTACGCACACAACCATATCTTAGCATCACCCTTTAATGAGAACGGAAATATTTTAAGGATATAAAAGTAGCGGGTTCTCTCATCATTAGTGAACAGGGTGGCTATATCATTTAATTTAGTAAGATGTGCCACAACAGTTTCAGATTCATAGCCATAAAAAGGATCGGATTCAACCAAAGTAATTATATCGGGATCAATGGAGAATTCATAATCCTTATCAGTAACAAAGATAGGTGAAGTAGCATAAGCAGGATCATATTTCATTCTAGCATTCAGAGTATTTTGTTTCAGCTTAGCTAATAATTTCTTAAGATCACTTCTATCATTGCAAGCAAGAAAGTCTCTAGCAGTTTATTCATCCATAACATAGCCCTCAGGCACAACAGGTAATTCATATTTATTAGGAGAGTCTTCATCATCACTTTCTTCAATATTATAAGTTTCAATAATTTCATTCTCTCTAGCCTTAGCAAGTTGTTCATCAAGAAATTCACCAAGTGGCACAGTAGTATCAAGCATAGAAGTAGTTTCATCATAAGTATCATGCATAGCAGAAGTGGCATCATCAATAACATGCGACATATCAGAATTAATAGCAGAAATAGGTTTAGGTGTCGCAAGCTTACTCAAAACAGAAGGTGAATCAAGTGCAGAGCTAGATGGCAGTTCCTTACTTCCCCTCGTAGTTGAGGGATAAATTTTTGTTTTCGCGTCTTTCAAGTTCTTCATAGTGACCAGCAGATATAAATCCCAAGTGACTCAAAGAATAGAGATATGCTCCCTGGCAACGGCGCCAGAAAATAGTCTTGATAACCCACAAGTATAGGGGATCGCAACAGTTTTCGAGGGTAGAGTATTCAACCCAAATTTATTGATTCGACACAAGGGGAGCCAAAGAATAGTCTCAAGTATTAGCAGCTGAGTTGTCAATTCAACCACACTTGGATAACTTAATATCTGCAGCAAAGTATTTAGTAGCAAAGTAATATGTAAGTAACGGTAACGGTAGCAAAGTAATATTTTTGGGTTTTGTAGTGATTGTAACAGTAGCAACGGAAAAGTAAATAAGCGAAGAACAATACGTGTAAAGCTCGTAGGCATTGGATCGGTGATGGAGAATTATGCCGGATGCGGTTCATCATGTAACAGTCATAACATTGGGTGACACGGAACTAGCTCCAATTCATCAATGTAATGTAGGCATGTATTCCGAATATAGTCATACGTGCTTATGGAAAAGAACTTGCATGACATATTTTGTCCTACCCTCCTGTGGCAGCGGGGTCCTAATGGAAACTAAGGGATATTAAGGCCTCCTTTTAATAGAGTACCGGACCAAAGCATTAACACATAGTGAATACATGAACTCCTCAAACTACGGTCATCACCGAGAGTGGTCCCAATTATTGTCACTTCGGGGTTGCCGGATCATAACACATAGTAGGTGACTATAGACTTGCAAGATACGATCAAGAACTCACATATATTCATGAAAACATAATAGGTTCAGATCTGAAATCATGGCACTCGGGCCCTAGTGACAAGCATTAAACATTGCAAAGTCATAGCAACATCAATCTCAGAACATAGTGGATACTAGGGATCAAACCCTAACAAAACTAACTCGATTACATGATAAATCTCATCCAACCCATCACCGTCCAGCAAGCCTACGATGGAATTACTCACGCACGGCGGTGAGCATCATGAAATTGGTGATGGAGGATGGTTGATGATGAAATTGTCATATGCCTCCACACCCATCATCATCAGTCTGACATCCTCCTTATCTGGCACAAACTCATCACAGCCCCACTTTAGGATCCAGTTATGGAGAATACAACATGCAAGAACAAGCCTTATCATCTGCGGAAAAATGGTGGAATGGCTTCTAATCCAGGATCTTAAATATGTTATTCGGATCTCCAAATGTCCTATCAACCGTAGCTCTAGGCTTGAGTGCTTGAGACTGGAAAATCCCCGTGCAATCCTAGGATAGTTCCTAGAAGAGAACTCGTTCAGATGGTACCTAGTTTTCCTGGAGGGTGAAAGAACACCAGAGCGACATGCATCGGGTCAAGCCATGTTGTCAGCAAGAATGTTAGTATCATGGGTTGATCCTTCCCAGCCAACTAACACATATGTGAACTCCATATCAAAGTCAACAGAAACAAGCACATTCTGGCTTGTGTAGTGCTTTCTACCCCTATATGATGCAGCCTCTGACAATAGGAATCTAGAAGTCACATGAGTATCATCTATTGCCGATACAATCCTGTGATGGCAAAAAAAATATAGTTACGACTGTATGACAACAGTAAAAGCATGTTATGGCATGAACTACGAGTAGTGCTCGCATTGAAATAGGGATACCATCTTGGACTCATGCGAATCTTGTCAGGAGTCTGCCCAATTTGTGTTGTGGTCATTTCTCCTTTGAACTCCCAAATAGCATACACGACTTGATTGAAATACCTAATGGTGTCCATGGATCTCCTAAACGAGTTGTAAATCACTCTAAGCATCTGATTATGACTTACATCATGAAGGAACATGGCAACTTTCTCTTCCACGGAGTTGTTGGTGCTATCTTTGTAGTAGCCCATTGTACCTAAACATCTCCACCAGCTTTGGAAAAGGTGCTCTTAGCATTCCAATCATGTTCACAGCCTTTACGTCACTACAGTTGTAGATGTAGTTCAGATTCGTCATCCTCTCCCTATCTTAGATTAATAGTGGACCATAATGGATGACCCACTTATCACTCCTAGGAACAACTCTTTGTTGACCAACATGACCCAGGCCCAAATCACACTATGAGTGTTTTTGCCTGAACTACCAGCTTCATCTGTTCGTCCATAACTACCTAATCGCAACCTTGATTGTGCGGTAAGTAATGGAGAAATTGATCCTACACCATACCCAGTGACCTAATACAGGGGTGGGGTAGGTAGTATGTTGCTTACCCCCTTTGGAGCCGACAACCCACCCAAGGCGGAGACGCGGAGGACAAGACAAAGTCGAAGGTGGAGGCGAGAAGCGGGTCCTAGTACCGGAGACTGAAGTCGTTGCCACCAACCGTGGCAAGAACTAGGGCTGGGTTTGTCCTAGCGTTAGATGTGAGTGAGTAAATTGGGGCGATGCTAGATTTTACGCCACCCCCTCACGGACAGATATCCGTCTCACGCCATCTCCGCCTCCATTTCGCCTGCACCGCTGCATACTCCATGCCCCCTTTGTGCTCGAGTCAAAATGGGGTTGCTTTTATGGTTCGTGAGCGTGCGAGCCAAGCCCATGTGTATGCTACCAAACACATTTTAACAGCCCCCTACTGTCCAAACCACTCCACAAATTCGTTCATACGAACTGACAGTGTCCGGCCTAGGCGTCCCTCACCACGTTGATTCTGGGCTTAGCGGGCTGAGTTGAGGACTCGTTGGTCAGTTCTGTCCTAGGCCACAATTGGCGACCTATGACGCGCTATATGGAGACTCCGGAAGACTTGATGTACAAGTCAAAGATACCGGAGTTATGGAGGACTCTACCTCCACCGACGTAACTGACTAGAATATGTAACCCTAGGACCCCCCCACGGTGTGTTACATAAGCCGGGGCCGGGCTCATCAATGGACACATTACAATCCCTTGGTGTTCACTTGTAGTTTGTACACACCCCAATCGTAATATATACGAGCATTAGTAGGGTATTATCTTCATCGTGAGAGCCCAAACCTGGGTAAAACCTTCTCTCCTGTTACCATCCATCCCAATCGCCTAGCAGGGATAGCCTACCGAGGGATCGGCCGGATTTAGCTTCGACATACGACTGTGTGTGATGCAACGAGCAGCAGGGGACTCTTGTAGAGGCAATCGTTGGAGCTGAAGGAGGCGGCCAGCCAGTACGAAAACCTCTTCCACTTCCATGTATGATCTAGTGCTATGTTTTTATTTAGATAAGATTGGCATTATTTTGGGGCATTTTGTGTCATATGCCATCCATCATGCTTCTTTCGGTCCGTCTACAATCCAATCCACTTTTGTTTGTTTGCTAGCATCTTCTGCATGTGTATTCTAGCCATAGCTCACTTGGATGGTTGCCCAAAATACGGTATGCGCGGCATGTAAATATGGCAAAACCACATCCCATCAACGCTTCTCATGTCGTGGAGGCCCAAGGGACAGCCAGGAAGTCTATGAGGAAACCATGTTGGTCAGTGGCGAAGCTAGTCAAGATCTTCTAGAGGGCGAATTACAAAATATAGATGTTTGGGGGCTTGGGGTATTATATTTTTTAATCTCAGGACCTTATAAAATATATCTTTTACAATATTTGTTTTTTTCTTGGGATCAATATCAGCAATGCAGTTCATCCAACGATACACCAAATTCCAACTATAGAACTATGACACAATCAAACCTGAATGAACAAAATGTTGAACAACCAAGGTTGCACAATCAGCCATGGCTCCGCCAGTGATGCTGGTGGTGCAGATTGGGTTTTATCTTTTTTGGGGGCTAAATGGATGAGGAGGAGATAGGCTCTAAACAATGTGGAAATCATATAAGCGTTCCTACTCTCTAGAGAGGAAGAGTTGTGCCTAATCTTCAAGGTGTTTAGGTTTTATCTCAACAAGAAATACCCTGGGAGCCAAAGAAAAGCATGTTGTGAGTGTGTCACGGCCGTTTGCCGTGTGGTCCGCAAAACACGTACTCGGCTTTTACCTATATATACGACAAGAGTATTTCACCCTTGCGACGGCATATGGGGGGAGTAATCCGAGCACCGTTCTTTGCCGTGTGTCTTATCATGAACACTCGCCTTGGGTTGACATAGGCTGAGTGACCAATAAAATACACTCGGCGTACCAAAAAACACAAGGCAAAATGTGTTTTTCTTTTAGTGAAAGGTAGCTAATTCCGCCGAGACCAACGTACGAAGCAACCTTAGCAGTCGGCTGGATCAATCTTGTGTTCGCTAGCACATGCACACGTATATAAAGCTACAAGTCGCCGGCTTGTATGATCAATACGAGCTAGCTTCACCTGCGTTGATCGATCTATCTCTTGCCGAAATGGACACGCACACGACGCCGTATTGGATGGCAACAGGGCTTTTATTGCTTGAGCCCTGCTTCGGTACACACCCCCCCCCCCCCCCCCCTCGCTTAATGTATAAAGGCATTTTCGGCATATAATGTTTAACGTATCCCGCATCGTATGCGGCGTGTCCATACAGGTAGAGCCGAGGGCACGGCTCGAGCCGATACGGCCGGCTCGCATCTACCCCCTCCTGTCGCGCGAAAAAAAACCCACGACTTGCATTGATCACGCGGCCCATTCCAACGTCGCCCCGCCCCGCCGATCGCCGCCTTTCCCCGCCGATCTAGCCGTGATCACATTGCCAATTCCAACGTCTCCCCGTCCGGCCGATCGCCGCCTTTCCCCGCCGATCGCCGACCATTCTCCCCGTCTTCACCCGGGATCTGGCCGCCGCGGACGTTGTTGGAGTCGCCCGCCGTACGTGATCTGGCCTCCGTGCAGGTCATCGCGGTGACGTCGCCTACATGGACACCGTCGCCGCCCACAACTTCATGATCAACCTCTCCGGGAACGTCCTCGCCGTCCGCAGCCAGGCTAGGCCGGCCGAAGTGCACGTACATGCCGTGTAAGCCGTCTAGTTTGTTAAAAAAATTGTACCTGTAAATAATTATCCGCAATCACTTGTTAGATATGAAGTACTCATCGGTATGACTGTAGTACATTTAATTTGATTTAAAATTGATAGATCAATTTTTATTTATAATGTTGCAGTGTTGGTAGTGAGGGCATTCAATGGATAAAGAAACTGGATTTACGGATCTGTTTTTGGATACAAGTGAGTGGGATGGTAGCGATAGTGTTGATCGTACGAATGGTAATGAAAGTAAAAATGATGATGATAGCAGCGACAATGAATCCTGGTCGTCATACGATAATTTACCTGAGGAGGATTTTTAAAAGAAGGAGGAGGGTGTTTGTAGTGAAAACGTAAGTGACGTGTACATTCATTTCATCGGATGAAGATCGATATGGGTACTTACATGTGCATATGATTTTTTTATGTGCAGGAGGATATTGACGTCTAGAATGAGGAAAATCATGGTGTTGAATGTTTCGCGGATAACATAAGCCAGGTTCGGTCCAAAATTTAAGATGTCATACAATAATAAAAACTTGTTAATGACAACTTACACTTGCTTATGTGGAATATTGTAGGCTAACTTCGATGGTTGGAGTGGTGATGATGGCTATGAGCATGAGGATGGAGCTAATATGGACATTGAGGAGGCTGAAATCCAGCAACGTGTGCTGGAGACACAGTTGAAGGTTATGAGTATGACATTTGCATCACAATGGGAGGCTTACATGTTCTATAATAGCTATGCCAAATACCGTGGATTCAGTATCAGAAAAGATAAGGTGAAACGAGGAAAAGGACTTTCAAACACTATTCGGTATAGGCGATACGTTTGCTCGAGGGCAGGAAAACGTCTCAGTAAATTTTTAAACCCGGAGGGCCGTACCCGCAGGTTAAGACCTGAGACTCGTTGCGAGTGTGGCGCACATTTAGTCGTGAAGTTGGACAAAGGACGTGGAGTTTGGTTCGTGGCAGCTTTTATGGATGATCACAACTATTTGTTGGCTAGAGCAGATGAGGTGGTATTTCTGCGGTCACATCGAGTGATGGGAGATCACCAGATAGCTGAGATCTTGGCGATGGAAGGAGCTGGGATCATAAAGCATATCATCATCGACAACTTCATTAGCAAGTATGGCTCGTATGATAAGTGTGGGTTTCTGAGACGAGACGTCTACAACCTATGTTGCCGAGAAAAAATGAAGTTGATTGCGAAGGGTGATGCTAACACTGCAATCGGGATTATGAGGAGCAGAAAGGAGAAGGATCCAGACTTTTTCTTTGAGTACGTGCTCGATAAGGAGGGCCGTTTGAAGAGCATGTTCTGGTGCGATGCACAGTCGCGGTGGGACTATCAGTTGTATGGAGATGTGACTGTGTTTGACAGCACGTATAAGATGAACAGATATGGTATGCCGTTCATCCCCTTTGTTGGTGTAAATAATCACCATTGCACCATAGTTTTTGGTTGTGCCATTGTGTCCGACGAGACTGAAGCGACGTACGTGTGGCTGCTCCAGACATTCCTGAAGGCCAATTGTCAGAAGAAGCCAAGGTCAATCATCACAGATGGAGGCGCTGCAATGATACGAGCTATTCGGTTGGTTTTGGTTGATGTGTTACACCGTCTCTGCTCATGGCACGTGGAAAAAAATATGCAGAAGCACCTTAGTTACAAATCGCTAAATGAGTTCAGGGCACTCTTGTACTACTCCACCTCTCCAGCCAACTTTGAGGCGAGATGGCACGCTTTTGTCCATAAATTGAAGACTGATAAAACAGAAGAGTGGCTGCGTAGGATGTACAAGAAGAGGAGTCTGTGGGCAGAATCATATCTGTCAGATGGTTTTTTTCTGGGTATGCGCAGTAATCAGAGGAGTGAAAGCCTTAACTCTTGTCTTCACCTTCACCTGGACGGCGGTATGACTATTGTTGATCTAGTTGTGCATTATGAGAATTGCATAGTTCGACTACGTGAGAATGAGGCACATGATGACTGTGTTTCAAATCAGTCATTGCCACCATCAGTCACAGAATATAAGGACATTGAGAAGCATGTTGCCGAAGTATTCACTCATTCTAATTTTTATATTCTCCAACAAGATCTGATGAAGATGGGAGAGCTTGAGATTTTTGAGACGCTAGAGGGAGTTGACTGCCACACCTTCATCGTGACATGGAGAAATAACCGCAAATTCCAGTTCAGTGTGAATTATCGAGCTGAAAACTCTGAGAATACGATAGACTATAGTTGTGGACGAATGCTTCGGAAAGGGTTGCCTTGCAAACACATTTTGTATGTGTTGGATCATCTGAAAATATCTAAAATACCTAAGTGTTGCATCCTTAAGAGGATGTCAAAAGTTGCGAGAGGTTGGCTGTCAGGACCCCGATTCCAAGTCACATCGATCTAGCCGGTAACACCTCATATCACTTTGCGGCCTCACGCACGGTATCCCACGGGTGTCGCCTTACCATGGCCCGGGACCGTTTGCGCCTTTTGGCTCACGTATATGATAGTGTCGCTAGCATCCATACGACAGAGAAGCCGGGCCGACATGGCTAGTTGTGAACCCAAAGCGGCACAAACCTATGGAGACAGGCATACATGAATCACATCGAGCATGTCGGTCATCAACGAGTGATTCCGGGCTATAGCACTGGGCTAACAGGACTCCGGGGATCCCGGGCTGTAGCAGGCTAGGCAGGACTCCGGAAGTCACCACGTGACATTTCCCGAAGGGACAGACATAGGGACGAAGTGAAACACATGCCGGCCAGTCAAGTGTCCTGAACAGTAGTGCTGGGCTAGCAGGACTCCGGTGAACCGGGCTGTAGCGGACTACTATGGCTCGAGGAACACTAGACTACATTTCCCCATAAGAAAGGCTGCCAAGGATAAACAACTAGATTGTCGGATCCCACTCATACCAAGCATTTCAATCATACACACAATATGCCCGATATGAGTACATACAACATGGCATCACAACAAAACTCTACAACTCAAGTACTTTATTTAAAGGCTCCAGAGAGCCATACATAACATATCATACAGATAGGGGTCACATGACCCGACACTCAAGTCATAAAATCATACAAGCACATGCGGAAGCAACTAGTCTGAGTACAGACTCTAAAAAGAAAGAAGGCTTCTCGAAGCCTGTCTATCTACATAGGGTCCTCCATGGCCAGGATCACCACCTGGGTGGCTAGTCACTCGTCGACGTCAAGGTCTACATAAAACCCATCGGAGGGGGCCGTGTTGTCGTCTGAAAACAATAAATAAGCAAACATGAGTACAAAGGTACTCAGCAAGTCTTACATCAGAACCTACTATACATGCTTATTCTCAAGAAGGTGGTGGGGTTGATGCAGCAAGCCAGCTTTGACTCTTGGCTAAGCTATCCTACAGAACTTCACTAGTAAAATAGTTTTCGCACACGAGTCCACTACTCACCAACACAATACTCCATCGGGGATCCTCCATCGTCATCCTACAAGGGCCATCCTCGGTACTCACACTTATCTTGAGTCTTTTAGTAGTATCCATTAACTTGTCTATGGACTGTATAGGCAACCAAGTAGTCCTTTACCGCGGACGCGGCTATTCGAATAGTTTTATACCCTGCAGGGGTGTACTTCGCGATACACGCTTTCACCACTTACCGCCGTTTACACGACATGTACTCGGCAACCTTCAAGCGGAAGCCCAGCGAGGGTGTCGGCCACGACCTACCTAAACACTTAAGTCTCTAGTCCAGGTTTATCGCCTATCCAGGTTCCATCCGCAGGGAGTCCGGCCGAGGTTTCCACATACGGCCCCGAACGATGTGAACAGGGTTCCCGAGACACCAAACGGGTGACTCGGTACACCGTGCCACGGTGTATCTACCGCAACATAGTCCACCCCTAGGGTCAGCGCTACGCACGGCTGCCAACACATAACCTACAAACACCAGAAACTAATTGCAACTCCTGGACAGAGTACTAGGGTGATTAAGAAGCCGAGAGGGTCCATTGGTTTCGGGCCCAATGTACGGTAGTAACTGCATCTTAAATCACACATACAGATCTCAGTTCTTATGGACGGCCTCAATGAAACAACCCACCATGTACTCCTACATGGCCTCTCATCGATACCTTTACCAAAACATGTTCAACACATCCCTCACATTACCGGCATAAGCATTTCACTCTAGCCCATCACCCAGATGAACCAGACCTGATACAACTCTAAGAATAGCAGGCATAGCAAGGTAGGAATCACATACATGGCTCAATCAACTCCTACACATGCTAGTGGGTTCCATCTAGTTATTGTGGCAATGACAGGTCATGCAAAGGATAAGGGTTCAACTATTGTAGCACACAGCAGTTTGAATCGCGTTGTCTTAATGCACTAAACAAGAGCAAAAGCGAGAACATGGGTTTGTATCGGAATGATCAATGGTTGCTTGCCTGATGGAGTGGTAGCGGAATACTGCCCTTCAGTTGGATACTCGTGAATATCCTCGGAGGCAGAACCTACCACGAAGAACACATCGGAACACAATCAACACATGACGATATGCAACAATATGATGCATGCTATGACATGGCAATATGATTGTGTATTGGCCTAATGCAAGCTAGAATAGAAAGGGATGAGCTCATTTGAATCAAAGATTCAAATATTAGCTCATTAAACATGGCCTTAATAGTGCATTTCCTTATTCTGCCTAAACAGAAAGGTAAACTTGTTTTGTCATGCATGAAACAATTACAGATGGATAGATTGAATTTTTCTGATAATTTTTCATATATAAATTATTTCATTTGGAGTTACGGTTGAATTTCTATGAATTTTTGAAGTTTGAACTATTTTCTGGAATTTTCTATATAAAAATAATTCCAGTAAATCAATTACTGCGTCAGCAATGCGTCAGGGTGACGTCAGGTTCAACGGAGACGTCCAGGTCAAACCTGACTGGTGGGTCCCGCGTGTCAGTAGTTGATTAAACTAACTAATTTTAGTTAGCAATTAATCTGGGTAATTAGCAGGGGGGCACATGTCATTGACTCTGGGGAGTCAACTGGGCCCACCCAGTCCACATCAGTGGTCAAATCCGCCGGTCAACAGGGCTAATCCCGCCGACGGCGAGTCGCCGGCGAGGCCGAGACGGCGGAGGGCTTCGGAAAACGCCCTCAGGCGACCAAAACGACGGCGGAGGTCATCTACGGGTAGCTGGGAACGAGCCGCAGCGTTTGGTGGTGGTGGTTGAGCTCGGGGTGGCCGGAAACGTCGCCGGCGACGAGCTTTGTGGTCGCCGGAGTCGAGTGAAAGTGAGCCCGAGGCTACGGGGCACGGCGAGGCGTGTGGTGAGGTGCGTTGTGCCCCTAGGGATGCGGTGAAGTTGTTAGACTAGGTGGCGTGGCTGGTGTTTGGCCGGAGACACGTCAGCGACGAGCTCCACGGTGGCGCGTGCGGGTGAGCTTCGTGTGCTCGTTGTGGTGCACGAGAAGGAGAGTGGAGAGGATGGGGAGGTGCAGCAGCTCACGACGATCACGTAGAAGCAGACGGCGCGATCGGGGACGAGCCGGAGCAAGCGGGGTGGCGGAGGCGATCTGGGCAGCCCGAGGTTGAAGACGAGCTCGGTGGAGTCGTCTGCAGGCCTCCGGTGGGGCGTGGCTTGGTGGAGCGATCGAGGAGGAAGTGGCGGAGCTTCGGGACACGGTGGAGCAACACGGGGACGACGGTGGACGGTTTCACGATGGGCGGACGGCACGGGCAGCGTCGGCCATGGCGGAGGAAGAGCGAGGGAGTGAGCAGGGGGCGGAGTGAGCATGTCCAGGGTTCGGGGCGGCGACGTGGAGCCTTGTCCGGGGCCACAGGGCGGCGAGGGGGAGGAAGCATGGGCGGCAGCAGCTGCGTGGCGCGCGCTGGTGCCACCGTCGAGCACCTTGCTGCCTGCCTGGCCAAAGCCAAGCTGCTCGCTGGCACGGGTGGCTGGGCTGGGGCCGGGCAGGTGGGCCTGGTGGGTGGCGCCAGGTAAGTCCTTTCCCCTCTCTCTTCTTTCCTGTTTTGGGTTTTCTTTTTCTATTTTTCTGTAGGGCTTTAGGGCTTTATTTAAAATATTTAGGCACTTACTAAAATCCTGAAAAATAATTGTTGGTCTCTGTTTGGGAATTATCCTAACCAAGCCAAACATTTTATTTTCTAGAGATTATTTGAGCATTTAAATTATTTTATAGCATTTTAAATACCCAAATTCAAATACTTATGGATTTAATTTCAATGACCTTCTATTGACCTAGAAAATTGTGGCACCAATTTTGCCAGAGGTTCTAAACCCAAGACAAAGAGGGTGAACTTTTTAGAAGGGCATTTCAGGTTCATTGAAATTATTTTAGTAAACCCTAGTTGTTTCAAGGGGGGTGCTGGGGGTTCTGCTTTCCCCATTTCAAGTTTCTGATGAAAGTAAACATGATGCACACTCTAATGCATGGACTAGCTAGGGTGTGACAACTCACCCCCACTCAAAAGAATCTCGTCCCGAGATTTAGGATCCTCTGGAAAGAAGGTGGGGTACTCGAGTCGAAGACGATCCTCCCTTTCCCAAGTGGCTTCTTCCTCGGAATGGTGTGACCATTGAACCTTGAGAAACTTGATATTATGACGTCGAGTGGTACGCTCGGCTTGATCAAGGATACGAACGGGATATTCCCGATAAGAGAGGTTATCTTGTAGATCAAGCGTTTCGTGGTCCACTCCACGGATAGGATCCGCGAAGCAACGCCTGAGTTGTGAAACGTGGAAGACATCGTGAACTCTGGAAAGATGCGGAGGTAGTTCCAATTGGTAGGCAACTTCTCCTCGTTTGGCAAGAATGCGAAAGGGTCCAATGTAACGAGGAGCCAATTTGCCTTTGATACCGAAACGATGGGTTCCCTTTAACGGAGTAACCCGAAGGTAAGCCTTCTCGTTGACTTCATAAGTCATAGGCTTATGTTTACGATCATATTGACTCTTTTGACGAGATTGGGCTGTTTTCAATTTCTCACGAATAACGCGAACCTGCTCTTCTGCTTCCTGAATCATATCCGGGCCAAAGAGGTGTCTTTCCCCGGTTTCTGACCAGTTAAGAGGCGTTCGACATTTTCGTCCATAAAGAACTTCGAAAGGAGCCTTTGCCCAAGCTAGCTTGATAACTATTGTTATAAGCAAACTCCGCGAATGGAAGGCATTTCTCCCAACTCATTCCGAACGAGATAACAGAAGCTCGGAGCATATCTTCCAGAATTTGATTGACTCGCTCTACTTGACCACTTGATTGAGGATGGAAGGCGGTACTAAAGGAGAGACGAGTTCCCATAGCATTTTGGAAACTTTCCCAAAATCGAGAGGTGAAGAGACTCCCATGGTCTGAGTTAATTTCCAATGGGACACCATGAAGAGACACTATTCGGGAGATGTATAAATCAGCTAGCTGGCTAGCGGTGATACTCTCACGAACAGGTAGAAAGTGGGCTACTTTGCAAAGTCGGTCGATCACAACGAAGATGGCATTATTCCCTCTCTTGGTCCTGGGAAACCCAGTGATGAAATCCATACTGATTTTATCCCATTTCCATTCAGGAATAGCCAAAGGTTGAAGGGTGCCAGCAGGCCGTTGATGCTCTGCTTTAACACGACGACAAACGTCGCAATTAGCAATGTATTGAGCGATTTCTCTCTTCATCCTAGTCCACCAAAACCTCTGGCGTAGGTCTTGATACATTTTGGTACTACCGGGATTAATGGTGAGAGGGGATTCATGAGCTTCCTTAAGGATCAGCCGCCTCAGGTTTCGTGCCTTTGGAACCACTAGGCGATTCCCAAAGTATACGACACCTTGATCATCAATGGAGAAACAATTCGCGACTCCTTTCTTAATGTTTCTTTTAATACGGGAGATTCCCGGATCTACCTTCTGTGCCTTGATGATCTGATCCGTAAGGGTAGGTTTCGCCACCAGGGTGGATAGGAATCCTCGAGGAACAATGTGAAGATTAAGCTTACGAAATTCCTCATGGAGAAGTGGTTGACTTTGTTGTAACATCAGGTTGTTACAATAGGACTTACGGCTTAGCGCATCAGCCATGACATTGGCTTTGCCCGGGGTGTAAGTTATTCCTAAGTCGTAATCCGAGATCAACTCGACCCAACGTCTTTGCCTGAGATTCAAATCTGGTTGGGTGAAGATATATTTCAAACTTTGGTGATCGGTGAAGATCTCGCAACGATTACCGAGGAGGTAATGTCGCCAGGTTTTAAGTGCATGGACTACAGCTGCAAGCTCTAGATCATGTGTGGGATAATTTTCCTCATGTGGGTGTAATTGCCGTGAAGCATAGGCAATTACCTGACGATCTTGCATAAGTATGCAACCTGGTCCTTGTCGCGAGGCGTCGCAATAGATAATAAAGTCCTTGGAGAAGTCTGGTGGTACCAGTACGGGGGCAGATGTCAGGCATCTTTTCAGTTCCTGAAAACTGATCTCGCACTGTGGAGTCCACTCGAACTTTTTATCTTTCTTGAGGAGTTCAGTTAGAGGTTTAGCAACCTTGGAGAAATTTTCGACGAAGCGGCGGCAATAGCTCGCTAGGCCAAGGAAACTCCGAACTTGCTTGACCGTCTCAGGTGGAGTCCAATCAAGGACGGCTTGAACTCGCTCGGGATTGACAGCAATACCCTTACCAGAGATTACATGGCCTAGATAGGTCACTTCTGGCAACCAAAATTCACACTTGGAGAATTTGGCATAAAGGCGATGCTCTCGAAGTTTCATCAATACCAGCCTTAGATGTTCGGCATGTTCCTCTTCATTCCTGGAGTAGATGAGTATGTCATCGAGGTATACTACGACGAATTTATCCAAGTACTCCATGAAGACCGAGTTCATTAACCGAGAGAAGGTAGCCGGGGCATTGGTTAAACCGAAGGACATGACGGTGTACTCGTATTGGCCATAACGAGTAACAAAGGCCGTTTTGGGAATGTCCCCGTTTCTGATTTTGATTTGATGGTAACCCAACCTCAAATCCATCTTGGAGAAGACTGAGGATCCAGCGAGCTGATCATACAGATCGTTGATCCTGGGAAGCGGGTATTTGTTCTTGATGCTGACCAAGTTGACAGGTCGGTAATCCACAACCATTCGATCCGTTCCATCCTTCTTCTTGACGAAGAGGATGGGGCAAGCCCAAGGAGAGGAACTAGGACGGATGAAACCCTTGTTCAAGGACTCATCGAGTTGGTTCTTAAGCTCGGCTAGTTCTAGGGGTGCCATCTTATAGGGTCTTCTAGAAATTGGAATGGTTCCTGGAACAAGGTCTATCACAAACTCAACATCCCTGTCAGGTGGAACACCTGGCAGTTCTTCTGGAAAGACATCCGGGAAGTCTCGGACTACCGGAACATCCTCAAGGTCTGGAAGGGGGTTGGCATTTAGGGAGTAAAGTTGGCGCTTGGCCACTCGAGTTAAGACATTAACTGTCTTGCCCGAGGGGTGAGTAAGTTGAACGGTTCTAGTGGCACAATCGATCTTAGCATAATGAGCTGACATCCAGTCCATACCCAAGATGATGTTTATGTCCGAGGACTTGAGAGCTATTAAGGATGCAAGGAAGACAAGTCTATCGACAAGAATTTCGTTCCCATGGCTTACTCTAGAAGTTTGCCATTTGGAACCCGGAGTTTGAATTACCATGGAAGTGGGCATGTCACAGAATGTCGTGTTATGCAATCGAGCATAGTTCTCGGATATGAATGAATGAGATGCTCCAGTATCGAAAAGAACAGATGCCGGATGGCAGTTAACAAGGAGCGTACCAAGGACGATGTTAGGATCCTCATGAGCCTCCTCGGCTGAAACATAATTGACATGGCCACATGCAGTGGTGGCCGGCTTGGCGTAGAAAGTCTTCCCTGCTGGCTTACCACGGCCAACGGACTTTCCAGTTTGATTGGGGTTGTTGTTCTGGGGACACTCTCGGCTATAGTGACCCGGCTCTCCACACTTGAAGCATGTTACCACATTGGGGTGTGGAGCAGCATTAGCAGCGGGGCCACCATAGGGCTTGGGCGGTGCAAATTGTTGGTTGGGACGAGGCGCCTCAAAGGATGGCCTCGGGATGAACCTGGGTGGCAGTGCCGTGCTTGGAATCCACACCCGACGCTTCTGAGCTCCAGAGCCAGATGAAGAGCCAAAATCACGGGAGTGCTTGCATGAAGCGTCATAATCAGTCTGGCCTGTCTCAGCACTGATGGCTTTATTGACCAACTTCTGAAAGGATGTGCACTCGTGCAGACGGAGATCGCGGCGAAGCTCAGGGCTAAGTCCCTTGCGGAACCTTGCCTGCTTCTTAGCGTCAGTAGAAACCTCTTTAGGGGCATAACGTGCCAGATTCCCAAATTCATGACTATATGCATCCACAGTCAGTCTTCCTTGGGTGAAGTTGCAGAAGTCCTCCCTCTTGCGATCCATGAGACCTTCCGGAATGTGATGCTCACGGAAAGCCTCACTGAATTCATCCCAAGTAGTGATTTGACCGACCGGCCGCATAGCTTCAAAGTTTTCCCACCAAAGGCTAGCAGGGCCTTCGAGGTGATAGGCAGCATAAGTAACCTTGTCGGCTTCGGCTATGTTGGCAGAACGTAACTTGTGGGTGATGCTGCGAAGCCAGTCATCCGCGTCGAGGGGCTCGACGGAATGGTTAAACTTTGGTGGGTACAGCTTGATAAAGTCATTGATTGACACCAAGTCATTTCGTGGGTGGCGTGCAGTGTTTTGCTCAATCTGCTCCAGCAGGCGGTTAGTCTCACGCTTGTTTCTTTCCGCCTCCAGCATTACTTCGGCCAGAGAAGGCGGGTGAGGCAGATTTTCACCTCTAGCTGAACTGGCTTCCCCCTGCTCCGGGGCAGCAGGGTTGCTGCGGGTGTTGACCATCCTAGGAGAAAACAAGACAACGGTTTAGACAAGGATGGCTCAAACTTAGCAAGGAAGTGCAGAATGTAATGGATAACACGGAATGCAGAGATGTTCATCCGTATGTCATGGTAATATAAAACTGCCATATATATACCAACGGTCATACACATCATACATAGTTTAGTACAAGCCCAGGCTACAGTACAACTATGATGAAAGACGTTACATCTCATCGGAGGCATTCCAAGCTCCTATACATTATTTGTCTACACCTCCGGAATCGATTACACGCAAAGTCATATTCCACAAGTCACGCAGGACAGTGGAGATACAACTACTACAATACTAGTGGTACTACTACTAACTCAGACAGCTCCGTAGTAGTCCTCATAGAAGTCACCTCCATAGCCTGGAAGTTCAACGTGATCATCCGGAAACAGACGGTCCTGAGGAGCCTGTGGACCATAGGGGCTAGGATGAGGTCTTGGACCAACAAACGGTGGCCTGCGGGGACCACGGGGTGGGGTGATGCCTCCCACATCACGCCAATCCACCATGTCTGGCAGAGCTGATCTCACAGGATACAGATCCCTTGTATCCATACATCCAGCTTGCACCGCAGGTGCAAACCAAGTCAATGTGTCCCAATGATCATTACGGGTATTGAGAAGCTCCAGCCTCAAGGCCCGATTCTCTCGGTCCTTATCTTCGAGCATCTCAGCAGTGGTACGAGTTAATGAGTTCTCCTGAGTGGAGTCAGCATAGATAGCCTTAAGATACCCTTGCGCTCCTGGAAGTGAAGCTGGCATGTAACGGAAGTCGGTGTTCCGAGCAGGCCAGTCCGGACTCGCATGATGGTCATCATGGAATAGGCAGCATCCTGCACAGCCATCTCAACGGTAACCCCGAGTCCATAGGAACAGTGAAGGGGCTCGGTAGATCCAGGATAAGAAGGAAATATCTGACGGTGCAGAAATACTGGCTTTGATTAAAGTCGCGGAACTGCTCTTCGACAGTGTATTCGGGATACCAACGGTAACCTGTCTCGATCATGACCCGGACTAACATAGCAGTATGACCGGGCACGTCGAGGCACCTGGTCAGGCGAACCACTTGGTTTTGAGCACGGTTGGCCATCTGAAAGCACAACCACAATGCAAAGACATTAGAATATCTAGGGAAAATTGGACAGCATAACGGCTGCAAATGCTTAGAAAAAGATTTGAGACATCCACAACAGTTCACAATACCACTCAACAACATCATATCAAGGTTCTGATTCAATTAGCAACATACTAAGAATAATAGAAACTGAACTGGAACTTGTAACAATAATCCTATAAGCTACTACGGATTAGTAACACGTGAACCTGATAGAAGAAGAGAGCCTAGTCCTTAACCCACATTGAATGAGAAGAGAATGACTCAGATCAGAGGCATAGGGTAAAGGAGTAAAAGAGCCTTACGTTCCCTTCCATAATCAATTCCCCTACATATAACTAAAGCATTTCTAGACTCGACATCGACCAGCTTGGCTCAACGAACCTACAGGCAGTCCGGCTCTGATGCCAACGCTGTTAGGACCCCAATTCCAAGTCACATCGATCTAGCCGGTAACACCTCATATCACTTTGCGGCCTCACGCACGGTATCCCACGGGTGTCGCCATACCATGGCCCGGGACCGTTTGCGCCTTTTGGCTCACGTATATGATAGTGTCGCTAGCATCCATATGACAGAGAACCCGGGCCGACATGGCTAGTCGTGAACCCAAAGCGGCACAAACCTATGGAGACAGGCATACATGAATCACATCGAGCATGTCGGTCATCAACGAGTGATTCCGGGCTGTAGCACTGGGCTAACAGGACTCCGGGGATCCCGGGCTGTAGCAGGCTAGGCAGGACTCCGGAAGTCACCGCGTGACATTTCCCCGAAGGGACAGACATAGGAACGAAGTGAAACACATGCTGGCCAGTCAAGTGTCCTGAACAGTAGTGCTGGGCTAGCAGGACTCCGGTGAACCGGGCTGTAGCGGACTACTATGGCTCGAGGAACACTAGACTACATTTCCCCATAAGAAAGGCTGCCAAGGATAAACAACTAGATTGTCGGATCCCACTCATACCAAGCATTTCAATCATACACACAATATGCCCGATATGAGTACATACAACATGGCATCACAACAAAACTCTACAACTCAAGTACTTTATTTAAAGGCTCCAGAGAGCCATACATAACATGTCATACAGATAGGGGTCACATGACCCGACACTCAAGTCATACAATCATACAAGCACATGCGGAAGCAACTAGTCTGAGTACAGACTCTAAAAAGAAAGAAGGCTTCTCGAAGCCTGTCTATCTACATAGGGCCCTCCATGGCCAGGATCACCACCTGGGTGGCTAGTCACTCGTCGACGTCAAGGTCTACATAAAACCCATCGGAGGGGACCGTGTTGTCGTCTGAAAACAATAAATAAGCAAACATGAGTACAAAGGTACTCAGCAAGTCTTACATCAGAACCTACTATACATGCTTATTCTCAAGAAGGTGGTGGGGTTGATGCAGCAAGCCAGCTTTGACTCTTGGCTAAGCTATCCTACGGAACTTTTCACTAGTAAAATAGTTTTCGCACACGAGTCCACTACTCACCAACACAATACTCCACCGGGGATCCTCCCTCGTCATCCTACAAGGGCCATCCTCGGTACTCACACTTATCTTGAGTCTTTTAGTAGTATCCATTAACTTGTCTATGAACTGTATAGGCAACCAAGTAGTCCTTTACCGCGGACGCGGCTATTCGAATAGTTTTATACCCTGCAGGGGTGTACTTCGTCATACACGCTTTCACCACTTACCGCCGTTTACACGACATGTACTCGGCAACCTTCAAGCGGAAGCCCAGCGAGGGTGTCGGCCACGGCCTACCTAAACACTTAAGTCTCTAGTCCAGGTTTATCGCCTATCCAGGTTCCATCCGCAGGGAGTCCGGCCGAGGTTTCCACATATGGCCCCGAACGATGTGAACAGGGTTCCCGAGACACCAAACGAGTGACTCGGTACACCGTGCCACGGTGTATCTACCGCAACATAGCCCACCCCTAGGGTCAGCGCTACGCACGGCCGCCAACACATAACCTACAAACACCAGAAACTATTTGCAACTCCTGGACAGAGTACTAGGGTGATTAAGAAGCCGAGAGGGTCCATTGGTTTCGGGCCCAATGTATGGTAGTAACTGCATCTTAAATCACACATACAGATCTCAGTTCTTATGGACGGCATCAATGAAACAACCCACCATGTACTCCTACATGGCCTCTCATCGATACCTTTACCAAAACATGTTCAACACATCCCTCACATTACCGGCGTAAGCATTTCACTCTAGCCCATCACCCAGATGAACCAGACCTGATACAACTCTAAGCATAGCAGGCATAGCAAGGTAGGAATCACATACATGGCTCAATCAACTCCTACACATGCTAGTGGGTTTCATCTAGTTACTGTGGCAATGACAGGTCATGCAAAGGATAAGGGTTCAACTACCGTAGCACACAGCAGTTTGAATCGCGTTGTCTTAATGCAGTAAACAAGAGCAGAAGCGAGAACATGGGTTTGTATCAGAATGATCAATGGTTGCTTGCCTGATGGAGTGGTAGCAGAATACTGCCCTTCAGTTGGATACTCGTGAATATCCTCGGAGGCAGAACCTACCACGAAGAACACATCGGAACACAATCAACACATGACGATATGCAACAATATGATGCATGCTATGACATGTCAATATGATTGTGTCTTGGCCTAATGCAAGCTAGAATAGAAAGAGATGAGCTCATTTGAATCAAAGATTCAAATATTAGCTCATTAAACATGGCCTTAATAGTGCATTTCCTTATTCTGCCTAAACAGCAAGGTAAACTTTTTTTTTCATGCATGAAACCGTTACAGATGGATAGATTGAGTTTTTCTGATAATTTTTCATATATAAAGTATTTCATTTGGAGTTACGGTTGAATTTCTATGAATTTTTGAAGTTTGAACTATTTTCTGGAATTTCCTGTATAAAAATAATTCCAGTAAATCAATTACTGCGTCAGCAATGCATCAGGGTGACATCAGGTTCAACGGAGACGTCCAGGTCAAACCTGACTGGTGGGTCCCGCGTGTCAGTAGTTAATTAAACTAACTAATTTTAGTTAGCAACTAATCTGGGTAATTAGCAGGGGGGGCCACATGTCATTGACTCTGGGGAGTCAACTGGGCCCACCCAGTCCATGTCAGTGGTCAAATCCGCCGGTCAACAGGGCTAATCCCGCCGGCGGCGAGTCACCGGCGAGGCCGAGACAGCGGAGGGCTTCGGAAAACGCCCTCAGGCGACCAAAACGACGGCGAGGTCATCTACGGGTAGCTGGGAACGAGCCGCGGCATTTGGTGGTGGTGGTTGGGCTCGGGGTGGCCGGAAACGTCGCCGGCGACGAGCTTTGCGGTCACCGGAGTCGGGTGAAAGTGAGCCCGAGGCTACGGGGCACGACGAGGCGTGTGGTGAGGTGCGTTGTGCCCCTAGGGATGCGGTGAAGTTGTTAGACTAGGTGGCGTGGCCGGTGTTTGGCCGGAGACACGTCGGCGACGAGCTCCATGGCGGCGCATGCGGGTGAGCTTCGTGTGCTCGTTGTGGTGCATGAGAAGGAGAGCGGAGAGGATGGGGAGGTGCAGCAGCTCACGGCGATCACGTAGAAGCAGACGGCGCGGTCGGGGACGAGCCGGAGCAAGCGGGGCAGCGGAGGTGATCTGGGCAGCTCGAGGTTGAAGACGAGCTCAGTGGAGTCGTTTGCAGGCCTCCGGCGGGGCGTGGCTTGGTGGAGCGATCGAGGAGGAAGTGGCGGAGCTTCAGGACACGGTGGAGCAACACGGGGACGACGGTGGACGCGGTTTAAGGTGGCGCGAGCACGGCAGCGTCGGCCATGGCGGAGGAAGAGCGAGGGAGAGGAACCAGGGGGAAAGTGCTGTGTCTACGAGGTCGGGGGAAGCGAGGGAGTTCGTCCCACGTCGACAGCTCGACGAGGGGAGCGGCGAGGCGGTGGCAGCTGCGTGGCGCGCATGCGGTGCTCACCGTTGAGCACCTGCCTGCCTGGCCAAGCCAAGCTGCTCGCTGGCGCGGTGGCTGGGCTGGGCCGGCAGGTGGGCCTGGTGGGTGGCGCCAGGTAAGTTTTTCTATTTTGTTTCCTGCTTTGTTTTTTTCTATTTTTCTGTAGCTTTAGGGCTTTATTTAAAAATACCTAGGCACTTTCTAAAATCCTAAAAATAATTGTGGGCTCTGTTGGGATTATTCCTAACAGCCCTGACTTAATTCCAGAATTATTTGAACATTTAAAATATTTATTAGCATTTAAATGTCCAAAGGCAACATACATATGATTTAATCCAGTGACCTTTTGTTGACCTAGAAAATTGTGCACCAATTTTGCCAGAGGTTCTAACCTAAGACAAAGAGGGTGTACATTTTGGAAGGGCATTTCAAGTTCATTGAAATTATTTTTGGTAAACCCTAGTTGATTTCAAGAGGGGTGCTGGGGGTTTTGCCTTCCCCATTTCAAGTTTCTGATGAAAAATAAACATGATGCACACTCTAATGCATGGACTAGCTAGGGTGTGACATTGGCTGCTTGCACAGCGGAAGAGTGACATGTTTGGTTGGGGTTGGACAGGGGCAGAGTAGCGTGCTCGCTATAGTCAACTCAGTATAACAGGAGCTGAAGCTTTTCATGTTGCTTCAAATGATCCATTCGTCTTTGATGAGTTGATGCAGTGTCTGCAGAATATAATAGCGAAGAAAAAGGTCCCTAATGATGATGCTGTTGGTAGTAGAAGAAATGTGCATGAGGAGCCACGTGAGCCGGAACAACATGTTGATGTCATAGGTGACCCCATGAAAGTTTTCACGAAGGGCGCCCCTAAACAAAGCATGACAGGGCAGGCAAAGAAAGGTCCAAATGTTACAAAAAATGGAAGACCAAAATTATTTTCTGAGAGAAAACCCGGTCCTCTTTGTGGCACTTTTAAGAAAGAGGGCCATAGACGACAAACGTGCCCTGAGAATGAAAAGTAAGTTTTATATTATTTTAATTATTTTTTGTTTCTCTATTTACAAGTGTTTGATGAGTTGTTTACAATTTGTTATGTAGGAACCGGGCATAAAGATGAAGTATTCATAATCAATGGAAGGCACTGGGACAGAGTTCAATTAGCATGTCGTACTATTTATCGCTTTATTTTGGTTAATTTGTTCGATTGTAATGCGACATGGCACTCTCAGTTTATTTGTTTAAGGATAAGAGACATGGCACTTTGAGTTTATTGTTTATGGCACCTTGTTCAATGTTATGAGACATGCAATTTTTATTATTATGTGTGAAACATGATATATTTGTATGAATATGTTACTGCTGTCATGACTTTGTCAATTGTTTAACATTTTAAAATTTTAATCTATGTGAAAAAAATATTTGAAAAAAAGGCCCAGCCGTGCCCGGGCGCGCGCACGGACAATATACTACAACGCTTTCGGAGAGGCCTTTCGGCCGCCGAGCGGGGAGGCCACGACATACAACAGGGCATTCATTAGTGTTCTGTAGTGAGCTTGTGAGAAGGCGACAACGCGGGTATATAAACCGGTCGTCACGTCTCTCCGCGGGCGAGGTGGGACTAAACCTAGTCGCCACAACATGCCAGCGTCCCCATCCGCATACGAATAGGCATTAAAGGGCTGGCCCACGCGCCCGACACGCGTCGTTAATGGGCCGACAGATCGCCATAAATCCCCCTCGGGATCATTGCATGTGCCCGCTCGGTCGGGCGGGACGAGACGTCTGCCACCGGGCCCGCTGCTGTCGCTTGGTCGGCTGCTGGGCCACTAGACGCGCGCGTGGCGCACGGCGAATCGCGCCAGCCAGCACTAGCTGGATTGCGCAGGCCCGCCACTGCCTCGGTTGTCGGCCACCGCACGGGCTGGGCTGGAATATTCGTCCTCGACGCGCCAATCATGCTGCCTGGCCGATCTTCATCGGATCCAGCGCCGCTGCTGCCACCAGAATCGCCCTGGGATATTGTGCACGTTGTGTCTACATCGCACCAACTCGGACGGCGGGGATATTTTTTAATAAATAAATGACGGCCGCAAATACAAACGACAACAATACATATAACATCACAGCCGCAAACTGATACATTTTAGCACAGCAAAAATATTACTTGCCCACACTTATAACATACCGTCACATAGAATAGTACCATTCATAGTTGGACACACATTTAAATGTTTAGTCTCACACGAAAGCGATAAATAAAACGTGAAAAACTGTCGAACTCTGTCCCAGTGCCATGTCGCATTACAATCGATCAAAGTATCCAACAACAGCAAGGAAACCTTCTACGGGACTAAAACCCTACGGATGCTAATACCTATTCCTTCTCCATGATTTTAACAATTTTCATCTTGACCTTCTCTAATTTGTTCACCTCTAAAAAAATAATTTCCGCGACAATACGTTGCCTTGACGCATTAATCTCTTCCTGGTGAAATTCATGTGTCCAGCGATCTCCGTCTCAGTATTTTATGCACCACATCACAAAAAGTCCACAAGACACTCTGCAATAAACATGTGTGATTAGCTTAGGATGTAGCATGCACTTGCTTGTACTCATTTAATTTACCCATCTTTTTGTCTCGGCATTTTATACTCATTTATTGGCCACGATGAGACATTTGGAAATTTTTTTGCTTCAAGAGTTGAGTTGGCCTCCATAATATCCTTAGAAATTTCAGCTCTCTGAAACAAATTAACAAAACCAGAATATAATATATGACCCAATATTTTTCTGAATGCGAGTGCGAAAATTATAGCGTACCAGGGCGGCAATCAGGGCAAGGAGGAGGTTTGGCTTATGAATTTTATATATGATGTATTTGACCTTGGGAACATTCAATCGATCATTTTACATAAGGTTTTCTTCATTGAATATGAGATGTTTCTGATTTGGCAGGGGATATGAAAGTATGGTTGCGGGCACTTGAGCATCAGCCCTTAGTTCTGGCAGAGCAGGAATCCAGGTATACCTCAAGTGAAAGAGAACCATCGCAGCTGCATCCTACTTCGTATTATTAGTTAATCCCACCTATTTATCTTTTGCTTTACTTCTAAGCCTTTTGATTCAGATTGTTTCACCGGGACAATTGGTGTGCTTGGAAAATTTTCAAATTATTGTGATTACCGATCATGAAATTGTTATTACGTTGCTCATGGATTATTTCAGAACTGTGATGCTTATGTTATTATATGCACAACAGGCATGCCTTGTCCACATTGTACTTTATCTCTGAGACGGTTCTCTATAGGAAGGGGGAAGATTGTCAGTGAAACAAATAGGTATACTCTCTAGCTGTTTTTTTTTTCAAGAACGTGCTCTCTGCTTCTTTCCATATGTGTGTGCATGTATGATGTATTTGTAGTTCAAATCCAGACTATATCGTTTTGTCACACATCTTCTATACTAATATACTATGCAGTCCAATGAAATGTATCACCTTGAGCTCCATTAATTTGTCATTGGTGATGGTTACAAGAGCTGCTTTTGTTTCCCCACTTTCTCTTACCTGTCCAACTTTACCAAAAAAATCTCAAAGCAAGAACAGAATCAGGACAAGTTTACTTTATGTGAAAAGAGGCTCCTTCTGTGCTTGCACGTATGGATTTGCATGAATATGAGTATGGAAGTTGAATGATGAACTCTATCAGGTGTGAATTCTTGTAGCCAGATAACATAATTTGGTACATATTTTATGGCCAAAATTTTATCTTCTATAGAGATAATAAATTGTACACGGTTGTCTTGCTCGTCTGGAAGAGCTCTGAAATGTTCTATGGCCGTAGCCTCTAGCCGATTCAGGCTCTCCTTCCCTCTGATGTGTCTATCTCAGAAGATTCACCAGCGCCTACACAAAGATCCTAGAAACACATTTGTCTAGAAGAAATACAGAAAAGACACTAGAAAAAATAGATAGGTCCGTGGGTACTGCCTGCTGTGTTGCCAAAGCCCTGACGGAGAGGTTGAAAAAAAGCCCTGTCAGAGAACACCATAGCATAATGTGAGGCGCATGAGTGGCTTGTCGCAAATGGTGAGACCGAGTCAATGTGGCTCGTCAGTCGTGATCCTGCCCATACTCGCTGGATTAAATCTAGCGCGTTTAAATTTTCCTGCAAAACGGGAGTTGTCTAAGTTTATCGTGCACAATATACTGGAGTCTAATTAAGCAAGATTTGGTTTTCTTATATTCAGATTTCTTTTCTTGAGCATGTTTTTTTCTGTTCTATTTTCTTTTGAAGAGATACTTGACCATGGAGACGTTGATTCATTGTTCTATGAAAGCGAGACAACACTAGGCTTGATGAAAGCACCGCTCCTTGCCTGAAGATATGCGAGTTCATTTCCAGTTATGTTCAGGCTATAGCTTGAGTCTATGTTTGTACGGAAACATGAAATGTGATGTTTGCTGAGAGAAAAAAATCTGTTAGATGTACAATTCAATTTTCAGTGTTCATTTCCAGTTAGAAGTTAAAACGGCAACTCAAGTATGTTGTTACTTGATTGGATGCCGCCTGAATCTTTTTTAGGGGAAAATATATATAGCTTGGAATAGGTTTGTGAGAACAATGGAGCAAGGAGCACATGCAGCAAAGTTGTCTCTAGAGCATCCACTTGCACAAGATTCTACCTGGGAGTGATACTTGACGATAACATGTAGAAATGAGACGCAACATTTTTGCAGAAATAGCAGAGAAAGACGGGACATGAACTTGGCTCCTGGGCTGAAATAATATTAATAAATTCAAACAAATCTTAACATTTGGGCAACAAACATATTGGACTATTCTAGCTGTGTGCAGCATTTTGTGAAAAATAACATTTATGGTGGTCTAGAAAAATAAAACAAATGTTAGCCAAAATCTGTACTCATGTAACGTTGTGTACTTACACCGTGTTTATAGGATCAGGAGACCATGTCGGGCCCGAGTGCCACTTGTATAGGACGTGCAATTCTCCTTGATATGTACTCTGTACTGTGATCCGCAAATCAATCAAGGAAATATCTTTCCAACTTGGTATCAGCTGTTTCCAGGCTTTCCTCATAGCCGGCACCGACTCCTTCCCGTCCGCCGCTGCCATGGACTCCGTCACCTCGCCGGGCTCTCTCTTCTCCACGGCGCCCGCCGCCTCCACCACCCCGGCCACCTCCTCAACTTCCTCTCCGCCGTTCGTCTTCGGTACGACACCCTCTCTCTTCAGCAGCTCCTCCGCCGCCGCCGGATCGCACTTTGCGCCTCTTTTCTCCTCCGCCCCTACGGCGCCGCCGCCCTCTGCTCCCCGCCTCTCCATCTACAATGATCACATCTCCAACCACATCAAGTTTCTCCTCAACCCCGCGGATCACAACTACCACAAATGGAAATCTTTCTTTCTCATGGTCCTCATTCGCCACGGCGTCAAGTTCCTCATCGACCATCCTCCTCCCCCAACGCCGACGCTGCCTACCTCGAGCTTGATGCCCACGTCGTCCTCTAGATCTACGCCATGCTTGCCGACACCATGGTGGATCACGTCGTTGGCGCCACCAACACCTACGCCCTCTGGAACAAGATCAAGGACTTCTTCCTCGCCAACCGTGCTGCCCGGTTCATGATCCTTAACCGGCAGTATCGCAACCTCAAGCAGGGAGATCTCTCCGTCGCCGAGTACGCGTGGCGCATGAAACTCCTCACTGACGGCATCGCCGACATCGAGCACACCGTCTCCGAGGTGGATCTTCGCACTCAGTTCCTTCACGGCCTCGACAAGCGCCTCGACACCATCCGGGTTGTTCTCGGTGACCAGGAGCTGCCCTTCGACACCGTCCTCTCTCGGGTCATCCTGGCCGAGGAATCCCAGGCGCAACGCGCCGCTGAGGAGAGCGCCTCGACGTTCGCGCTCCCCGGCGGTGATCGCGGCGTTCATGGCAGCGGCTCCAAGGCCGGCTCCCGCGGCTCTGCTGACCGTGGCCAAAGCAGTGGCTCCTCCGATCGAGCCCAGGGCTCTCCACATCCCCAACAACAGTCCTCTGGACGTGGCCGCGGTGACCGCTCTGCCGATGGTGACCGTGGCCGTGGTCGCGGCCGCGGACGTGGTCGTGGGCGCGGCGACTCCTCTGGGCGCCGCCAGCACTCGTCGCCGGTGTTCTCCCCCTTCACGGGCTACTTCGCTCCATATGGCATGGCCTTGCCGGTGCCTCGTTCTGGCTGGGTCCCTCCCAATGCTGCCGGGGTCTTGGGACCCCGCCCAAACGCCCACGCTCAGGCGTACCCCATGTACTCGCCGGCGCCGCCGACTCCGTACTACCCACCCGCGCCGCCGTCGTGGGATCATCTTGCCATGCTCAATGCCGCCTACAGCAACTCCGGCTTCCCCAACCAACCAGCCCCTGAGTGGTACTTGGACAGTGGTGCCTCCTCGCACGTGACCGGCAGCCAAGGTATCTTAACCTCGTCTAGTCATTCATTAACACATGTTCCTTCGAGCATACTTGTTGGCAATCGTCGTCTCGGGCACCCCGGCGCTCATACTCTTTCTACTATTTCTCGTGATTTTCTTAGTGATTGTAATAAGGCTCCCCATTTCCCTTGTAACGCTTGCCAACTAGGGCGCCAACCACGCCTCCCATTTTCTTCTTCACATAGCAAAACCTTCGCTCCCTTCGATTTAATTCATTGTGATTTGTGGACCTCCCCCATTGTAAGTTTTTCCGGGTTTCAATACTATCTTGTTATCTTGGATGACTACACACATTACTCTTGGACATTTCCTTTGCATCACAAATCCGAGACCTCTACTGTCCTCCAGCGTTTCTTTACCTATGTTCACACTCAATTTCATGTGGTCATCAAAACTATGCAATGAGACAATGGCGGCGAATTCATCAACACCTCTCTTCGCTCCTTTTTCTCCTCCAATGGCATCATCTATCGGTTTTCTTGCCCGCACACCTCCCCTCAAAATGGCAAAGCGGAACGCCTTATTCATACAACTAATGATATCGTGCGCACTCTCCTTCTCCAAGCCAACTTAACTCCTCCATTTTGGGTGGAAGCCCTTCATACCGCCACCTACCTTCTCAACAGGCGTCCCTCACGTGCCATTACACCATATACGCCATACCATCTTCTCCACGGCGTGCAGCCCGACTTCACTCATCTTCGTGTGTTCGGTTGTCTATGCTACCCAAACCTCTACGCCACCATGGACAACAAGCTCTCCCCTCGCTCCTCTCCTTGTGTTTTTCTTGGTTATCCCCTGGAACACAAAGGATACAGGTGCTACGACCTCACCACTCGCCGCGTTATCGTTTCCCGACACGTTGTTTTCGACGAAGCAATTTTCTGTATCGCCAACACACCCCAGACCACACACCCCTTACGTCCACACCGAATCACTATGCAGTTTCCCTCCCCAAGCCGCATCACTTGGATCCCGCGCCTGCTACCTCGTACGGGCCCCACGCTCCACCATCACCAGATTCGCCCCGCACTCCCGCGCCCTCCGCTGCCGCGTGCCGCTCCCCCGCTGGCCAGTCCGCTTCGCCCGCACGCTCCACCTCGTCCCGCACGCCCGATCCACCCAGCCCCAACGGCTCCCACGCCTCGTGCTCCACGCCCGATTCCCCAGTCGCGGCAGCTTCGCATGCAACTTCCGCTTCCTCTGACTCCTCGGATCCATCGCCAGATCCCCCTGCCACCAGCCTAGACGGCCCCACCGGATCCTCCTTGCTTTTCGCTCCGTCCACTCCGCCTGCGCCACCAATTCCTCCCCGCGCCATACCCGTACAGTCACCCCGGAACGCACACAGGATGTCCACACGCGCCAAAACTGGTTTTCTCATGCCCAAACGTTTATTTCTTGCTAATGCCACCTCACCCACTATTTCTCCCATACCACCCACCTACAAATCAGCCCTCAAAGACCCCCATTGGCACCAAGCTATGTTAGAAGAATATCATGCTTTAATGGATAACTTTACTTGGTCTTTGGTGCCTAAGCCTGCAGGTGTCAACATCGTCACGGGCAAGTGGATATTTCGTCACAAGTTCAACACTGATGGATCATTGGCCCGTTACAAAGCTCGGTGGGTTGTTCGTGGGTTCACTCAGCAAGAGGGTGTGGACTATGGTGACACATTCAGCCCGGTGGTGAAGCCGGCCACTATTCGCGTGGTGCTCAGTATTGCTACATCTCTGTCATGGCCAATTCACCAACTTGATGTCAAGAATGCCTTCCTTCACGGCGATCTCAATGAGACAGTGTATTGCTCCTAACCAGCAGGCTTTGTGGAACCCTCCCGGCCCGACCATGTATGCCTACTTCGCAAGTCCTTATATGGCCTGAAGCAAGCTCCACACACATGGTTTCTTCGGTTCCAAGCATTCCTCTTGTCATTGGGATTCCGGGCTTCCAAGTGTGATTCATCCTTGTTCATCAAGCACCATGGCACCTCCATTGCATATTTGCTCGTTTATGTGGATGACATCATTCTCACGGCTAGCTCCTCCGCCGTTCTTACATCCATCATCAACTCCCTCAAGTCGGAATTCTCCATGATGGATCTTGGCACTCTCCATCATTTTTTGGGCATCAATGTCACCACCAACAACTCCGGCCTTTTCCTATGCCAACAACAATGCACCCTTGAGATATTAGAGCGCGCCAAGATGCTAAACTGTAAGCCCGTCTCCACACCTATCGACACTAGCTCCAAAACCTCCTCCCACGACGGCAAACTCCTCACCAATCCCACCCACTATCGCAGCCTGGCTGGCGCCCTACAATACCTTACTCTCACCCGGCCTGACATTGCCCATGCCGTTCAACAAGTCTGCTTATTCATGCATGCTCCCCGAGATACTCACATGCAACTTGTTAAACGGATCCTTCGGTACTTACAGGGCACCTCTCATTATGGTCTCCAACTATATAAGTCCTCCTCCATGGACCTTGTTGCCTACACTGATGCGGATTGGGCAGGTTGTCCGGATACACGTAAGTCTACTTCTGGCTTTTGTGTGTTCCTTGGCTCCAATCTTGTCTCTTGGTCATCAAAGAGGCAACCTACTATCTCTCGTTCAAGTGCCAAAGCGGAATACCGGGGCGTAGCCAACTGTGTGGCCGAATCATGCTGGTTGCGTCAACTTCTCCCTGAGCTTCATCTTCCTCCTACACGGGCCACAATTGTGTATTGTGACAACATCAGTGCCTCGTACCTTGCCTGCAACCCGGTGCAACATCAACGCACCAAGCACATAGAGATTGATCTACACTTCGTCCAAGACCGCGCGTGTGGCTCTTGGCGAGGTCCGTGTTCTTCATGTTCCGTCGAGCTCTCAGTTTGTTGATGTGTTTACAAAGGGGTTGCCGTCTCAGGTGTTCACAGATTTTCGATCCAGCCTGAACATCCTTCCACATGGAGTTCCGGCTAAGGGGGGGTGTTAGCCAAAATTTGTACTCATGTAACGTTGTGTACTTACACCATGTTTATAGGATCAGGAGACCACGTCGGGCCCGAGTGCCACTTGTATAGGACGTGCAGTTCTCCTTGATATATACTCTGTACTGTGATCCGCAAATCAATCAAGGAAATATCTTTCCAACTATCGATACTCAAAAATAATTTTTAAAGATCATTTTTTTCAAAGCACCACAAGTGTTATTTATTCATTAAGTTTTTGATGCAGGTTGAATAGTCGACCGCTTTTGTTTGTAAAAGATATTTTTTTATCTATTTTGCCTACATTTACTATTCACCCTCGGATGCTTGTGAGCTCTAGATCAGAATGAATATCTGAAGAAACCTATCGATATTTGTTACACATGAGATGGCCACCACATACTTTGTCAAATAAACAACTTCCGAATCAATGCATTTTGGTGTTCCGTGCAGCGCACGATCATCTTACTAGTTTTTTAATAAATAAATGACCGCCGTGAATACAAACAACAACAGTACATATAACATCACAGCCGCAAACTGATACATTTTAGCATAGCAAAAATATTACTTGCTCACACTTATAACATTCCGTCTCATAAAATAGTACCATTCATAGTTGGACACGCATTTAAATGTTTAGTCTCACACGAAAGCGATAAATAAAATGTGAAAAATTGTCGAACTCGGTCCCAGTGCCATGTCGCATTACAATCGATAAAAGTATCCAACAACGGCAGGGAAACCTTCTACGGGACTAAAACCCTACCGATGCTAATACCTATTCCTTCTCCATGATTTTAACAATTTTCATCTTGACCTTCTCTAATTTGTTCACCTCTGAAAAAATAATGTCCGCGACAATACGTGGCCTTGACGCATTAATCTCTTCCTGGTCAAATTCATGTGTCCAGCGATCTCCGTCCCAGTATTTTATGCACCACATCACAAAAAGTCCACAAGACACTCTGCAATAAACATGTGTGATTAGCTTAGGATGTAGCATGCACTTGCTTGTACTCATTTAACTTACCCATCTTTTTGTCTTGGCATTTTATACTCATTTATTGGCCACCATGAGACATCTGGAATTTTTTTGCTTCAAGAGTTGAGTTGGCCTCCATAATATCCTTAGAAATTTCAGCTCTCTGAAACAAATTAACAAAACCAGAATATAATGTATGACCAAATATTTTTCTGAATGCGAGTGCGAAAATTATAGCGTACCAGGGTGGCAATCATATTGCAAATTCTTTGGCTAATTGCCCCTTTAGAATTTGAGTCAAGAACTTGAAACTCCTCCTTGACTGTGTGCATCACTATGGTTATCCAATGATTATCATTAACGTGCATAGGAAAATACGCCTACATAGTAACCAAATGATGTTAGTGCAATTAAATAGTATTGACTAATAAAAACAAATAAATATGAAAGCAATACCTTGTCCCGTCTGAAATACTCATCCATTACTCTTGCGAGGACTTTTGTTTTCTTTGTAACATTCACTGAGTCTAAATCATTTACTGACTTGGTATTTCCCCTTGCCCTATTCAACATAAATTTGGGGAACCGTGTTGTTGATATGTAACGATCAGAAAAATCACGGTGTTGTAGGTGTTTACAATATGCATTGATGATCTGCATACATAAACAAAAAATTTCTATCAACTTGTGAAGTACAAATGAGAGTTTTGTTAAAACCAAACTCATACTTACAGCGCCATTCAACCATTTAAACGTCAGGACATCGTGAAGCATAGCTGGCGTGCATATGTCCCCATCTGGTGGCGGCACATCAACCACGGTTCGGTGTGCATGCTTCTTTGACGACGCGAGAGTCTCAACAAAAACTCTGGCTGCCTCTATGTGATCCGGAGTCATATTAAGAGAACTTGCTAGAATTGAATGTGGTGACGATGCAAACAGATCTAAAACAATGCAGCTACAGTCGGTTATATAATAAAAGAATTACATAACGCGTGAATGAATTATAAAGTAGTATTTGACTTACTTTTTTAACACGTTTCTTGCGGGTAATGAGAAGGTCGTAGGGGGATTGACAATATTTCGACTTTTTTCTTTTGCGCTTACCTTCATTTTCCTGACTGCCTTCACCATTACCTATGTAGCTCTCTGCAGGGAAACTCTCAAATGTGCCTTCGGACTTTGTTGGTGACAAAGCATCCATAGACTCACAAGAAATATCAGCATTCTGCAGGGTTCGGGACATAGACAGAAAGTCTTTTGTCCGTACAGTTGATGCCGAAGATGAAGAGTTTCCATTATTGTCTATAATGAAAGGATCAATAGCTTCACCTTTACCCGGTGTCGTCGCCGGAGCACCCGTGTCATCAACGGGCACGGAGGTATCATTCATACCCGTGAAAGATGTTCCTATCTTTACGTCCGTAGGTGATTCAATATCTGGCCAATATTTTGATGACTTGTACTTGCCATTCTCCATCCCAACTCCTTCACCTACATTATCAAATTCATCATTGTTGTCCCTCTTGTTGGGTTTGTACAACACAACTTCCGTGTTCAACCTTTCCATTACCATCTACAAACACAAATGAAACACGATAAGTAGTTGAACAATTAAAACACGTTCAATACAACTTCTAAAGTACCTGTGCACATCTTTCGGGTATATTGAGAACCTCCTTGTGAAGCAGCTTTATGTATGTCATCACAGGGTCCATACTATAAGTCGTGTTCGATGAAATCGCGGACGTGCTTGGCTTTCTACTCCTGCCACCACTTTTCGTTTAGGTTTCTTCGTTTCTTCCTCTGGGACAGTCCCTTCACGTGCTACCTTAGCACGTCTGTACTCTTCGCTAATGCAGTTTTCAATCTGTACAACAAAAAATAAAATGAATTAAATAACGAATATACTTAATTACTATGTGAAACCAATAAGGACTATACTTATTGACTTACATTGTCGGTGCCCCGCCCGTGCATGTTGTCATAGTCGTCTCGCTTTTTCCCTTTAGTTTCTGGCCAGTTAAGCATTAGTGGGTATTCACGAGACAAAGGATCAAATGTATCCACACTAATTGGCTCAACTTTTTCCCAGTATATATACTGCATGATAGTAAACACAAGTAGTCAGACACATAGATCACATATGTACATACAACTATTACAAAATAACTTGTACCTGAAGAAGAGCCAAGTTCCCGATAGGCCACTTGAATTTTTCAAGATATTCGACTATTTTTTTAATAGCATCCATGCACACCCCCAACGTGAAATCTTTTCAATTGTACGACTTGATAGCGTTCACGTCCTCCACCATTTTGTAATAATGATAAGGAACAAACTTGGTGGATTGTGGTGCTAAGACTGTACCCATAAGAACCAGTACGGCCCTTCTCACAAAATCATCATCATATGACTGACTATCAACAATATTGGGATGGCCATGGCGGTGCGACCGTCGGATCGGGGTGAGGTCATGCATGGAGGCGGCGGGGTTAGGCTGTCCTAGGGCGAGGTAATGGTGGCGTGGTTTCCATGCCATGCACGCACGTACGGCGTCATAGACGTGGTCACGCCATAGTGGGTCCCTTGTCCCATCCCGTAAAACTACCACCAGCTGACCCATGATGCATTTATTGAAAACATGCATTATACTTTAACAGTTCTAGTTTAATACCACATCACTAAGCCGGCGCGCCATTGACTCCTTTATATAATTTTATTTTGCTCAATGAACAAACATCTGAGTTTGTGGGACTCTATTTCGAGGATATGCAGGATCGATGTGAGTCTTCACCTGCTCACAGCTTGTGAAGGTTCACATGGATCATGCATATTCTTCAAAAATAGAGTCATTATCTCCGATGTTTTTTTAACAACAGAAAATATTAATGTGTTTTTTTTCTAATGCAACCATTCAAATTTTTTGCACACGCACTCATCACCGGGGCCATCCTGCATGCAAGTTTTCATAATTCTCTGACACCGTATGAATTTCTTATGGTTTTCTCCGTGAAACACACCAAAAACACTGACCAGGCGTGACCCAACGTGCGTTTGGTGTCCGAATTCGTTCA
The DNA here is from genome assembly GCF_018294505.1 of Triticum aestivum. Classification (NCBI taxonomy): domain Eukaryota; kingdom Viridiplantae; phylum Streptophyta; class Magnoliopsida; order Poales; family Poaceae; genus Triticum; species Triticum aestivum. The sequence continues at coordinate 52,451,031 of NC_057800.1, forward strand.
AATCTTGCGAGGGGCCCTAAGATGGGCATGCCCACTGCCTCCCAAATTTGGGTGACGTTTCGTGCATGCCACCTCGTACCACCCATGCAACCGGCACTGATCGCATATGAAGGATGTCAGTCCCGTACTACCTTTTCTTTTTTGACTCAACCGGTGGACCCTAAACTTTTTGCTCACGCACTCATCACCAGGGCCATCATATGTGCAAGTTTTCATAATTTTCCGACACCGTATGAATTTCTTATGGTTTTCTCCGTGAAACGCACCGAAAACACTGACCAGGCATGACCCAACGTGCGTTTGGTGACCGAATTCGTTCAAATCTTGCGTGGGGCCCTAAGATGGGCATGCCCACTGCCTCCCAAATTTGGGTGACATTTCGTGCATGCCACCTCGTACCACCTATGCAACCGGCACTGATCGGATATGAAGGATGTCAGCCCCGTACTGCGTTTTCTTTTTTAACTCAGCTGGTGGACCCCAAACTTTTTGCACACGCACTCATCACCAGGGCCATCATGTTTGCAAGTTTTCATAATTTTCCGACATCGTATGAATGTTTTATGGTTTTCTCCGTGAAACGCACCGAAAACACTGACCGGGCGTGACACAACGTGCGTTTGGTATCCGAATTTGATCAAATCTTACGTGGGGCCCTAAGATGGGCATGCCCACTGCATCCCAAAATTGGGTGATGTTTCGTGCATGCTACCTCGTACCACCCATGCAACCGGCACTGATCGAATATGAAGGATGTCAGCCCCGTACTGCGTTTTCTTTTCTGACTCAGCCGGTGGACCCCAAACTTTTTGCACACGCACTCATCACCAGGGCCATCATGCATGCAAGTTTTCATAATATTCCGACACCGTATGAATTTCTTATGATTTTCTCCATGAAACACACCGAAAACACTGGTCGGGCGTGACGCAACGTGCGTTTGGTGTCCGAATTCATTCAAATCTTGCGTGGGGCCCTAAGATGGGCATGCCCACTGCCTCCCAAAATTGGGTGACGTTTCGTGCATGCCACCTCATACCACCCATACAACCGGCACTGATCGGATACGAAGGATGTCAGCCCCGTACTGTGTTTTCTTTTCTGACTCAGCCGGTGGACCCCCAAACTTTTTGCACACGCACTCATCACCAGGACTATCATGCATGCAAGTTTTCATAATTTTCCGACACCGTATGAATTTCTTATGGTTTTCTTCGAGAAACGCACCGAAAACACTGACCGGGCGTGACACAACGTGCGTTTGGTGTCCGAATTCGTTCAAATCTTGCGTGGGGCCCTAAGATGGGCATGCCCACTGCCTCCCAAATTTGGGTGACGTTTCATGCATGCCACCTCATACCACCCATGCAACCGACACTGATCGGATATGAAGGATGTCAGCCCCGTAGTGCGTTTTCTTTTCTGACTCAGCCGGTCGATCCCAAACTTTTTGCACACACACTCATCACCAGGGCCATCATGCTTTGCAAGTTTTCATAATTTTCCGACACCGTATGAATTTCTTATGGTTTTAATACTAATTAAATTCTATATTAAGTAGTGTTTTAATATAATTACATAATAAATTCTATGTTAAGTATTGTTTTTAACATAACTACTTAATAAATTCTATATCAAGTAGTGTTTTTTAAGAAGGGTATTTTCCAAATTGTTATTAGTTATAAATTATAACAAAAAACTCTTTACTATTATGAAAACAACTTTAGCCATTAATGCAAAACACATAAAAAATAAATAATGAACATTAGAGAAATTATAGAACATTTATACAATACGTAGGGCTTTTCGTATTTTATAGAACATTTATTAAAAAACTAAATATTATTTTGTAAACAATAAACAAAAAATAAAAATAAAACTTCGACAGCGCGTGTTGGCCGGCCCAGTGACTGTGCGCGACGGCGCGCGTGGGCCGGCCCATTGACTGTGCGTGCGGTGCGGGGGCAGGGTCGGCGGGGGTCAGGACTAAAGTTTAGCCCCACCTCGCCCGCCGAACGACGCCGCGACCGCCTTATGTACCATCCTCCCACCGCCCTTTCGAACTTCTCTGTTTCCCGCCCCATCCTGCCACTGCCCCGTTTGACTGTGCTGCAGGCCGTAGCTAGGCCGAAAGCCCGGCCCTTTCGCCGCTCGGCTTGATCAGGCCGGACCGATTAAGCGCAGTTACGGCATGCAAGCACATGTGGGCTTATTTTTTTGCATCACTATTTTTTTGCCTTCTATGAGTCACGGCGCGGGGGGAGGTAGAAGGGGCGCTTTTTTAGTCCCACATCATGCACCAAGGGACGCCATGACTGGCTTATATAGCATCCTTTGTGCTATTTGTTAGATAAGGTAGTAATAATGTCAGTTGACTTTAGTAAAGTCAACTGACATTATTATTATCTTATTTTTTAGTATCAGCTCGTCACTTGCACAAATAACAATAGTAATGTTTTCATATGTATAATTCAAATACGAAATAAATTCTATATTAAGTAGTGTTATTAATATAATTACTTAATAAATTTTGTATTAAGTATTGTTTTTAATATAACTACTTAATAAATTCTATGTGAAGTAGTGTTTTTTATGAACGGTCGTTTCCAAATTATTAGTTATAGCAATAAACTCATTAATATTTTTAATCTAAAAATTGTTAGGCATTAACGCAAAACTCATAAAAAATAAAAAAACTCATTATTTTTACCTATAAATTGTAATAACAAACTCATTATTCTTAAATATAAATTATAACAAAAAACTCATTATTATTATGAAAAAACAATTAGCCATTAATGCAAAACACATTACAGTACTAAACTTTGCATATATTTCAAGTATTTTTTAGCCATTAATTAACATTACATAAATATTAAAAATGTAATTACTAATCTACACAAATAATTGAACAAAATATTCATTAGAAAAAACTCATTATCAATTAATTATCAAAAAACTCATTATTTTTTTAGCAATTAATTATAAAAAACTCATTATTTTTTCCTATAAATTATAATAAACAACTCATTATTATTATAATAAATCTAGTTAACAATTCTATATTATGTATGGATTTTATTAATTATACTTTTTTATACGATAACGAAAGGCATAAATAACTAAAAAACTTAATACTATTTAAAAAACAAAAGTCTTGACTGTGCGCGACGGCCCAGTGACTGTGCGCGACGCCGCACGTGGGCCGTCCCATTGACTGTGCGCGCGGTGCGGGGGCAGGGTCGGCGGGGGTCAGGACTAAAGTTTAGTCCCACCTCGCCCGCCGAACGACGCCGCGACCGCCTTATATACCATCCTCCCACCTCCCTTTCGAACTCCTCTGTTTCCCGCCCCGTCCCGCCACTGCCCCATTTGACTGTGATGCAGGCCGTAGCTGGGCCGAAAGGCCGGCCCTTTTGCCGCCCGGCTTGATCGGGCCGGACCGATTAAGCCCAGGTGCGGCATGCAAGCACAGGTGGGCTTATTTTTTTTGCATCACTACTTTCTTTTGCCTTCTATGAGTCACGGCGCGGGGGGAGGTGGAAGGGGCGCTTTTTTAGTCCCACCTCGCGCGCTGAGGGACGCCACGACCGGCTTATATAGCCACATTCGTGCACATTGCTATATGAGACAGTTAGTAATAATTTGGTTTGACTTTGCATTCCTAGGGGCGACACTGCCGTACTGCCCGAACATTGTAAGCTCATTACACTGCCCGGGCAGTGCGTCAGAGCTGCCAGTTGCAGTGTAAACTCAAATCACATCATTAGTATCTGTCTTATTTTTTATTATTTGCCATACTATGCAAATTTAGTCTCACCTTAGTCAAATTACATTAGTACTATCTACATTATTTTTTTGACATCCTTCAAATGAACCCAAATTACATTAGTAATATCTACCATCATGACTAGGATGCATGACAAGTTTCGTACCTTTTGCCACTTTATGAATTTTCTACAATTTTTTCGGAGAAAACACTGATCGGACGTGATGCAACGTGGTATTGGTGTCGAAATACGATCAATTTTTGGATTCAGTGTGGGGGTGGGCATACCAACTCACTTGCAAAATTTCAAGCAATTCTGAAGATGGCAAAAAATTGACCTCGTTCTCCGGATGCCGTTCGGGTAGGAGTGAAGGCCCCTTCCGAAAGCAGTTTTTTTCAACATCTTTGAAATGAACCCAATTTTTTATAGTGTTCTACCATCATGACTAGGATGCACGACAAGTATCGTGGCTTTTTACCACTTTACGAATTTTCTACAATTTTTTCGGTGAAAACACCTAAAACAATTACCGGAGGTGACGCAACGTGCTATTGGTGTCGAAATACGATCAATTTTTGGATTCAGTGTGGGAGTGGGCATACCAGCTCACTTGCAAAATTTGAGGCCATTCCGAATATGTCAAAAAATTGACCTCATTCTCCGGATACCATTCGGGTGAGCAAACGCCCCGTCCGAAAAGTAGTTTTTTTGACATCCTTCAAATGAACCCAATTTTATTCATAGTGTTCTACCATCATGACTAGGATGCACGAGAAGTTTCGTGGCTTTTTACCACTTTACGAATTTTCTATAATTTTTTCGGTGAAAACACCTAAAACACTGACCGTACGTGACACAACGTGCTATTGGTGTCGAAATACGATCAATTTTTGGATTCAATGTGGGTGTGGGCATACCAGCTCACTTGCAAAATTTGAGGCCATTCCGAATATGTCAAAAAGTTGACCTCATTCTCCGGATACCGTTCGGGTAGGAGCAAATCATTTTGTACGATTTTCACCGAGAAAACATAGTAAACCACTCTTCGGATGTGTTTGGTCTGCGAATACGTTCAAATTTTAGTTGAGTGTTGGGGGTGGGCATATCAACTCATTTGCAAACATTGAGGTAATTCTCAAGGGTGTTTTTTTAATGTATATACACATAGTTTATAAAATATAAACAAACATACATATGTATAAACAATTGTGATGTTTTTCTATATATTTCATAATTTTTTTATAATGTATAAATAAACACATTAGTAAAAGATAATTTCTGAATATTAATTAAAACACAAAAAACAATATAAATGACACGGGGCGTTTGTCCGGACAGTTTTTCGTTTATTTTGCATCTTTCCTTTGTTCTTTCAACAATTTTCGGTTTACAATATTTTTAACAATATTGATAATGTTCGAATAACACGATAATTCATTACATCATTAAATAAAACATAACAATTTTTTTTAGATAAACCGATCCGACTTCATTCACAATTAAACATAAACTTAAACCGCTCCGACTACATAACTTAGAACAGAATTTAAATTTAAACATAAACTTAAATTAAACCTAAATCTAAACCTAGACTACTCCTCGTCGCTGCCGCCAGTGAGGTCGATGACCGGCGCCATGCCGCCATCGCCGTCGTCGCCGCTGGACTCGTCGTCCGACCCCCACAGGTCCGCCTCCTCCCGCGCCTGCTGCAGCTGCATTGCCGCCAAGGCCGCCTCCCGGTCTGCGGCCTCGCGCGCCGCCGCCAAGGCCGCCTCGTCTACCGACTGGGCCAGCACCGCAAGCAGCCCTGGCATGTCGTCAGGGTCGCCGTCCTGCATGAGGGCGGCCTGCTTCGGTGGGATGGGGACCAGCGCCGGGGCAGGGGGCAGCTTCTCTGCCGGGGACAGTGCGGCGGGAGCAGGTGCGGCGTGGCGACGGTGGCTAGACCCGACCTCGGCGGTGATGTCTCCGACGGGCTGGCCGGCCGCCACATCCCTGAACGCGCCGGGGACGACGTCGAAATCTTTGCCCCGCTAGAAGCCACGGCGGGCCCTACGGTTGTACCGGCCGCCAGGGAAAGCACGGAGCTGCGCCGTCGTCGGCGGCAGGCCAAGGGTAGGTCGGCCGTCCGCGCCGATCCTCCATGGCCCCGACACCTTCGTCGCCGGCGGCACCATCAGGCCGAACCGCGCCAGGTCCTCGGTGTCGCCGATCGTGAGGCTAGACCGCCAGGCGCCGCCTGGCCAAGCCCCCTCATCAGAGTCGCTCGAAGACATGGCGGCCACGGTGGAGGGGAGAATATGGAGTGGCGCGGTGGAGGGGAGAAGATGCGGTGGAGAAGGCTGGCACGGGTTGGCCTAATCTCGAAATACGCCAACCAACAAGTACCTTCGGAGACACCTGTAGAGCACCTTTATAATCACCCAGTTGCGTTGTGAAGTTTGGTAGCACACAAAGTGTTCCTCTGGTAAACGGGAGTTGCATAATCTCATAGTCATAGGAACATGTATAAGTCATGAAGAAAGCAATAGCAATATACTAAACGATCGTGTGCTAAGCTAACAGAATGGGTCATGTCAATCACATCATTCTCCTAATGATGTGATCCCGTTAATCACATGACAACTCATGTCTATGGTTAGGAAACATAACCATCTTTGATCAACGAGCTAGTTTAGTAGAGGCATACTAGTGACACTCTGTTTGTCTATGTATTCACACATGTATTATGTTTCCGGTTAATACAATTCTAGCATGAATAATAAACATTTATCATGATATAAGGAAATAAATAATAACTTTATTATTGCCTCTAGGGCATATTTCCTTCAGAGTATTCAACCCAAATTTATTGATTCGACACAAGGGGAGCCAAAGAATATTCTCAAGTATTAGCAGCTGAGTTGTCAATTCAACCACACCTGGATAACTTAATATCTGCATCAAAGTATTTAGTAGCAAAGTAATATGGAAGTAACGGTAACAGTAGCAATGTAATATTTTTGGGTTTTGTAGTGATTGTAACAGTAGCAACGGAAAAGTAAATAAGGGAAGAACAATATGTGAAAAGCTCGTAGGCATTGGATCGGTGATGGAGAATTATGCCGGATGCGGTTCATCATGTAACAGTCATAACATAGGGTGACACAGAACTAGCTCCAATTCATCAATGTAATGTAGGCATGTATTCCGAATATAGTCATACATGCTTATGGAAAAGAACTTGCATGACATCTTTTGTCCTACCCTCCCGTGGCAGCGGGGTCCTAATGGAAACTAAGGGATATTAAGGCCTCCTTTTAATAGAGTACCTGACCAAAGCATTAACACATAATGAATACATGAACTCCTCAAACTACGGTCATCACGGGAGTGGTCCCGATTATAGTCACTTCGGGGTTGCCGGATCATAACACATAGTAGGTGACTATAGACTTGCAAGATAAGATCAAGAACTCACATATATTCATGAAAACATAATAGGTTCAGATCTGAAATCATGGCACTCGGACCCTAGTGACAAGCATTAAGCATAGCAAAGTCATAGCAACATCAATCTAAGAACATAGTGGATACTAGGGATTAAACCTAACAAAACTAACTCGATTACATGATAAATCTCATCCAACCCATCACTGTCCAGCAAGCCTACGATGGAATTACTCACGCACGGCGGTGAGCATCATGAAATTGGTGATGGAGGATGGTTGATGATGACGATGACGACGGATTCCCCTCCCCGGAGCCCCGAACGGACTCTAGATCAGCCCTCCCGAGAGAGTTTAGGGCTTGGCGGCGGCTCCATATCGTAAAATGCGATGAATCTTTCTCTCTGATTTTTTTCTCCTCGAACACGATTATATGGAGTTGGAGTTCAGGTTAGTGGAGCTCTAGGGGCCCACGAGGCAGGGGGCGCGCCCAGGGGGGCAGGCGCGCTCCCCACCCTCATGGCAAAGGTGTGGGCCCCCTAGCCTTGATTCTTTCGCCAGTATTTTTATTATTTCCAAAAATAATCTCCGTGGACTTTCAGGTCATTCCGAGAACTTTTGTTTCTGCACATAAATAACACCATGGCAATTCTGCTGAAAACAGCGTCAGTCCGGGTTAGTTCCATTCAGATCATGCAAGTTAGAGTCCAAAACAAGGGCAAAAGTGTTTGGAAAAGTAGATACGACAGAGACGTATCAAGTCCCCCAAGCTTAAACCTTTGCTTGTCCTCAAGCAATTCAGTTGATAAACTGAAAGTGATAAAGAAAAACATTTACAAACTCTGTTTGCTCTTGTTGTTGTAAACATGTAAAGCCAACATTCAAGTTTTCAGCAAAGATTATGATCTAACCATATTCACAATAACTCTTAGGTCCCATGTTTACTCATATCAATGGCATAATCAACTAGCGAGCAATAATAATAAATCTCGGATGACAACACTTTCTCAAAACAATCATAATATGATATAACAAGATGGTATCTCGCTAGCCCTTTCTGAGACCGCAAAACATAAATGCAGAGCACCTTTAAAGATCAAGGACTGACTAAACATTGTAATTCATGGTAAAAGAGATCCAGTCATAGTCATACCCAATATAAATTAATAGTAATGGATGCAAATGACAGCGGTGCTCTCCAACTGGTGCTTTTTAATAAGAGGGTGATGACTCAACATAAAAGTAAATAGATAGGCCCTTCGCAGAGGGAAGCAGGGATTTGTAGAGGTGCCAGAGCTCGGTTTTGAAATAGAGATGAATAATATTTTGAGTGGCATACTTTCATTGTTAACATAACAACCAAGATATGGCGGTATCTTCCATGCTACACACATTATAGGCGGTTCCCAAACAGAATGGTAAAGTTTATACTCACCCTCCACCAACAAGCATCAATCCATGGCTTGCTCGACAACGAGTGCCTCCAACTAACAACAGTCCCGGGGGAGTTTTGTTTGCAATTATTTTGATTTGATTTGCATAAAGCATGGGACTGGGCATCCCGGTGACCAGCCATTTTCTCGTGAGTGAGGAGCGGAGTCCACTCCTCTTGAGAATAACCCGCCTAGCATGGAAGATATGGACAACCCTAGTTGATACATGAGCTATTCGAGCATACAAAACAGAATTTCATTTGAAGGTTTAGAGTTTGGCACATACAAATTTACTTGGAACGGTAGGTAGATAGCGCATATATAGGAAGGTATGGTGGACTCATATGGAATAACTTTGGGTTTTAAGGGATTGGATGCACAAGTAGTATTCCCGCTTAGTACAAGTGAAGGAGCTAGCAAAAGACTGTGAAGCGACCAACTAGAGAGCGACAACAGTCATGAAAATGCATTAAAATTAATAAACATTGAGTGCAAGCATGAGTAGGACATAATCCACCATGAACATAAATATCGTGAAGGCTATGTTGATTTGTTTCAACTACATGTGTGAACATGTGCCAAGTCAAGCCACTTGAATCATTCAAAGGAGGATACCACCCCATCATACCACATCACAACCATTTTAATAGCATGTTGGCACACAAGGTAAACCATTATAAGCTCCTAGCTAATTAAGCATGGCATAAGCAACTATAATCTCTAATTGTCATTGCAAACATGTTTATTCACAGTAGGCTGAATCAGGAACGATGAACTAATCATATTTACAAAAACAAGAGAGGTCGAGTTCATACCAGCTTCTCCCATATCAATCAGTACATCATATATCGTCATTATTGCCTTTCACTTGCACGACCGAACGATGTGAATAATAATAATAGTGCACGTGCATTGGACTAAGCTGGAATCTGCGAGCATTCAATAAACAGGAGAACACAAGGCAATATGGGCTCTTGGTTAAATCAACAATAATGCATATAAAAGCCACTTCAACATTTTCATCATGGTCTTCTCCTATCGACCCCCAAAGAAAAGAAAAGAAATAAAACTATTTACACAGAAAAGCTCCCAACAAGCAAAAGAAGAACAGGAAATAATTTTGGGTTTTCTTTTTAATTACTACTACTACAGCAAGAAAGTAAACTAGCTGAAAGCTACAACTAATTTTTTGGTTTTTCTTAAAGTTTTTCAAACACACAAGAAGAAAGTAAGAAAAAGGAAAATAAACTAGCATGGATATTACAATGAAAGAGTATGAGCACCAACATCTAGCAATGAATGTGTAAACATAAATGTAATGTCGGTGGGAAATACATACTCCCCCAAGATTAGGCTTTTGGCCTAAGTTGGTTTATTGCCACGGATGGCCTGGCGGATATCCAAAGTTATAACCGGGGTCGTACTGAGAAGAAGAAGCCTATGATTGCCACTGGTTGGCAATCATCTCCGGATCCCACTGGTAATTAGACTGTCGTGGAGGATCAAATTGTGGTTCTGGCTCTGGCTCTGTAGCTGATGTAGGGTTCCGGTAGGCGTGAATGGCCGCCAGCGGAACGAGATATTGACCTGCAGATAAATCAAACAAGGAAGGAGGAGGCAAGGTAATTGTCTCAGTGTGATGTTTATCAAAGAACAATTTGTATTTAAGCGCCCTTTCCCTATTATTAAAAATAAAATCATGCGCTACCATACTCTTATAATCTAAATAAACAGTAGGCAGCAATTTTTCTTCTGTTTCAAAGTGGCTAATAGGTATGTTATAGTATGCAGCAAGGCGTGAAGCATAGACACCTCCAAAGATGGGGCCCTTTGTACGGTTCAGACTTAACCGTTTGGCGATAATAGCGCCCATACTAATAGAGTCATCACGAATAAAGCATGGAACAAAATAATAATATCAGGGACACTAAGGTTTCCACAGTATCCGTGACCAATTAAGCAACGACTAGCAAATATTGCAAAGTAGCGTAAAACAGGAAAATGTATGTTAGTGATTCTTGCATCAGAAACCTTCCTAGTTTCCCCTACAGTAATAGTATCACTAAACCCGTCCACATCTCTATGATGTGGTTCCTCTAAGCTACCCTCGAAAGGTATTTTGCAAACCCTGCAAAATTCATATAGTGACATCTTCTTAACCACATCATATAAATGAAACTCTACTGAAGGAGGTGATTCCTTAGGATAATAGTAGAAGTTTTGCACAAAAGTATTGGTGAGTAAGAGATACTGTTCGCGTTGGTCACGAAGGAAGTCGGTGAGGCCTGCATTCTCAGCCAATTCATAAAAATCATCATAAATCCCGGCTGCTCTCAAGAAAGTATCGGAAGGCCATTCACACGGCCGAACCTCCACGGTGCAAGGCAGATTATATTTGGGCCTCTCTGCTTCTTCACTTTGCTTTTCTTTCGAGCTTCGGCTCGATGAGCCCCTCAAAAATCTCTTCATCGTTTTCTGAAAATTTCTAAATTTTTTAGTAATTTCAAATAAAAGTGAACCAAGCTCAACAAAATTGATAGCAACTACTCCTACAAGTGCCTAGAGCCTATATCATGCATTAGAACTACTTGGAACCATATAAATTTTACATGCAAGCTCAAGAACATGGTCACCTAGGAAGCACAAATTTGCAATGAATAAAGCACTAGAACAAAAACTAATTGGACCAATGGAGGATTCACATACCAAGGAACAATCCCCCAAAGCAGTTTTGTGAGAGGTGCTTTGAGCAAGGAGATCGAAAATCGTAGCGAAGTAAGCTAGAACTCGTGCTTGAGCTGGTTGGTGATTTTTTTGGGAGGAAGAAGAAGTGTGTGGGTGCAGGAATAAGTGGAGGGGAGCCACCATGGGCCCATGAGGCAGGGGGCGCGCCCTGGATGCTCATGGCCAGGTGCTTGCTCCCCCTGTTGTGTTCTCAGTGCCAGATATTCTCATATATTCCAGAAAAAACCATATTAAATTGGCAGGGCATTTGGAGAACTTTTATTTTTGGGGTATTTTTATATTGTACGGATAATCCAGAAAACTGGTAAAAAATACTATTTTTACTTTATTTCAACTAAATAACAGAAAGTAGAAGAAGGGTACAGAAGGTTGTAATTTCTAACTTCATCCATCTCATGCTCATCAAAAGGAATCCACTAACAAGGTTAATCAAGTCTTGTTAACAAACTCATTCCGAATAACATGGAACCGGAGAAATTTCGAATAACACTATGTTACCTCAACGGGGATATGCACATCCCCAATAATAAGAATATCATATTTCTTCTTGACAGTAGGAAGAGGAAATTCAAAACCTCCAATAATAATTGATGGAATTTTTCCAATAGAATTGATACTTTGGACTTGAGGTTGTTTCCTCGGAAAGTGTACCGTATGGTCATTACCATTAACATGAAAAGTGACATTGCCTTTGTTGCAATCAATAACAGCCCCTGCAGTATTCAAAAAATGTCTTACAAGAATAATAGACATACTATCGTCCTCGGTAATATCAAGAATAACCAAGTATGTTAAAATAGTAATGTTCGCAACCACAACAGGCACACCCTCAAGAATAACAAAGTCTGTTAAAATAATAACAAAGTCTGTTAAAATAGTAATGTTTGAGCATATCAGTTAAACGCATACGCAAGAAGATAGGTCTAATCATTCCAGCAAAGCGCTCAAAATCCTCATCATCCTTTTTCTTGGATGGTTTGGGAGGAAAAGGCATGGGTTTCTGAACCCATGGTTCTCTTTCTTTACCGTGCTTCCTAGCAACAAAGTCTCTCTTATCATAACGTTGATTCTTTGTTTGTGGGTTATCAAGATCAACTGCAGGTTCAATTTCTACATCATTATCATTGCTAGGTTGAGCATCAACATGAAAATCATCATTAACATTATCACTAGGTTCATGTTCATCACCAGATTGTGTTTCGGCATCAGAAATAGAAATATCATTGGGATTCTCAGGTGTTTCAGCAATAGGTTCACTAGAAGCATGCAAAGTCCTATCATTTTTCTTTTTCTTCTTTTTAGAAGGCTAGGTGCATCTATATTATTTCTCTGAGAATCTTGCTCAATTCTCTTAGGATGGCCTTCAGGATACAAAGGTTCCTGAGTCATTTTACCAGTTCTAGTAGCCACTCTAACAGCATAATCATTATTCTTACTATTCAGTTCATTGAGGAAATCATTTTGAGCTTTAAGTACTTGTTCTACTCGAGTGGTAACCATAGAAGCATGTTTACTAATGAGTTTAAGTTCACCTTTAACTCTAGACATGTAATCACCCAAGTGTTAAATAATATAAGCATTTGGTTTTAATTGTCTACCAAAATAAGCATTAAAATCTTCTTGCTTAACCATAAAGTTATCAAACTCATCCATACATTGGCTAGCAAACTTAGTAGGAGGGATTTCAGCTTTATCATATCTATACAGAGAATTTACCTTTACTACCTGTGTCGGGTTATCGAGACCACGAGTTTCTTCAATAGGTGATGAATTAAGATCATATATTTCTTCAAAAAGCAGTAAATTAAGACCATGTATTTCTTCAATAGGAGGTAAATTCTTAACATCTTCAGCTTTTATACCTTTTTCTTTCATAGATTTCTTTGCCTCTTGCATATCTTCATGACTGAGAAATAGAACACCTCTTTTCTTCGGAGTTGGCTTAGGAGTTGGTTCAGGAATTGGCTCAGGAAGTGTGCAATTATTTTCATTAGTCAACATATTATTCAACAAAATTTCAGCTTCATCTGGTGTTCTTTCCCTGAAAACAGAACCAACACAACTATCCAGGTGGTCTCTGGAAGCATCGGTTAGTTCATTATAAAAGATATCAAGTATTTCATTTTTCTTAAGAGGATGATCAGGCAAAGCATTAAGTAATTGGAGAAGCCTCCCCAAGCTTGTGGTAGACTCCCTTCTTCAATTTGCACAAAATTGTATATATCCCTTAAAGCAGCTTGTTTCTTATGAGCAGAGAAATATTTAGCAGAAAAGTAATAAATCATATCTTGGGGATTACGCACACAACCATATCTTATTAGCATCACCCTTTAATGAGAACGGAAATATTTTAAGGACATAAAAGTAGCGGGTTCTCTCATCATTAGTGAACAGGGTGGCTATATCATTTAATTTAGTAAGATGTGCCACAACAGTTTCAGATTCATAGCCATAAAAAGGATCGGATTCAACCAAAGTAATTATATCGGGATCAATGTAGAATTCATAATCCTTATCAGTAACAAAGATAGGTGAAGTAGCATAAGCAGGATCATATTTCATTCTAGCATTCAGAGTTTTTTGTTTCAGCTTAGCTAATAATTTCTTAAGATCACTTCTATCATTGCAAGCAACAAAGTCTCTAGCAGTTTATTCATCCATAACATAGCCCTCAGGAAAAACAGGTAATTCATATTTATTAGGAGAGTCTTCATCATCACTTTCTTCAATATTATAAGTTTCAATAATTTCATTCTCTCTAGCCTTAGCAAGTTGTTCATCAAGAAATTCACCAAGTGGCACAGTAGTATCAAGCATAGAAGTAGTTAAGTATCATGCATAGCAGAAGTGGCATCATCAATAACATGCGACATATCAGAATTAATAGCAGAAGTAGGTTTAGGTGTCGCAAGCTTACTCAAAACAGAAGGTGAATCAAGTGCAGAGCTAGATGGCAGTTCCTTACCTCCCCTCGTAGTTGAGAGATAAATTTTTGTTTTCGCGTCTTTCAAATTCTTCATAGTGACCAGCAGATATAAATCCCAAGTGACTCAAAGAATAGAGCTATGCTCCCGGCAACGGCGCCAGAAAATAGTCTTGATAACCCACAAGTATAGGGGATCGCAACAGTTTTCGAGGATAGAGTATTCAACCCAAATTTATTGATTCGACCCAAGGGGAGCCAAAGAATAGTCTCAACTATTAGCAGCTGAGTTGTCAATTCAACCACACCTGGATAACTTAATATCTGCAGCAAAGTATTTAGTAGCAAAGTAATATGAAAGTAACGGTAACGGTAGCAAAGTAATATTTTTGGGTTTTGTAGTGATTGTAACAGTAGCAACGGAAAAGTAAATAAGCGAAGAACAATATGTGTAAAGCTCGTAGGCATTGGATCGGTGATGGAGAATTATGTCGGGTGCGGTTCATCATGTAATAGTCATAACATAGGGTGACACGGAACTAGCTCCAATTCATCAATGTAATGTAGGCATGTATTCTGAATATAGTCATACGTGCTTATGGAAAAGAACTTGCATGACATCTTTTGTCCTACCCTCCCGTGGCAGCGGGGTCCTAATGGAAACTAAGGGATATTAAGGCCTCCTTTTAATAGAGTACCGGACCAAAGCATTAACACATAGTGAATACATGAACTCCTCAAACTACGGTCATCACCGGGAGTGGTCCCAATTATTGTCACTTCGGGGTTGCCGGATCATAACACATAGTAGGTGACTATAGACTTGCAAGATAGGATCAAGAACTCACATATATTCATGAAAACATAATAGGTTCACATCCGAAATCATGGCACTCGGGCCCTAGTGGCAAGCATTAAACATTGCAAAGTCATAGCAACATCAATCTCAGAACATAGTGGATACTAGGGATCAAACCCTAACAAAACTAACTTGATTACATGATAAATCTCATCCAACCCATCACCGTCCAGCAAGCCTACGATGGAATTACTCACGCACGGCGGTGAGCATCATGAAATTGGTGATGGAGGATGGTTGATGATGAAATTATCATATGCCTCCACACCCATCATCATCAGTCTCACATCCTCCTTATCTGGCACAAACTCATCACAGCCCCACTTTAGGATCCTGTTATGGAGAATACAACATGCAAAAACAAGCCTTATCATCTGTAGGAAAATGGTGGAATGGCTTCTAATCCAGGATCTTAAATATGTTATTCGGATCTCCAAATGTCCTATCAACCGTAACTCTAGGCTTGAGTGCTTGAGACTGGAAAATCCCCGTGCAATCCTAGGATAGTTCCTAGAAGAGAACTCATTCAGATGGTACCTAGTTTTCCTGGAGGGTGAAAGAACACCAGAGCGACATGCATCGGGTCAAGCCATGTTGTCAGCAAGAATGTTAGTATCATGGGTTGATCCTTCCCAGCCAACTAACACATATGTGAACTCCATATCAAAGTCAACAGAAACAAGCACATTCTGGCTTGTGTAGTGCTTTCTACCCCTATGTGATGCAGCCTCTGACAGTAGGAATCTAGAAGTCACATGAGTATCATCTATTGCCGATACAATCATGTGATGGCACAAAAATATATAGTTACGACTGTATGACAACAGTAAAAGCATGTTATGGCATGAACTACGAGTAGTGCTCGCATTGAAATAGGGATACCATCTTGGACTCATACGAATCTTGTCAGGAGTCTGCCCAATTTGTGTTGTGGTCATTTCTCCTTTGAACTCCCAAATAGCATAGAAGACTTGATTGAAATACCTAATGGTGTCCATGGATCTCCTAAATGAGTTGTAAATCACTCTAAACATCTGATTATGACTTACATCATGAAGGAAAATGGCAAATTTCTCTTCCACGGAGTTGTTGGTGCTATCTTTGTAGTAGCCCATTGTACCTAAACGTCTCCACAAGCTTTGGAAAAGGTGCTCTTAGCATTCCAATCATGTTCACAGCCTTTACGTCACTGCAGTTGTAGATGTAGTTCAGATTCGTCATCCTCTCCCTATCTCAGATTAATAGTGGACCATAATGGATGACCCACTTATCACTCCTAGGAACAGCTCTTTGTTGACCAACATGACCCAGGCCCGAATCACAGTATGAGTGTTTTTGCCTGAACTACCAGCTTCATCTGTTCGTCCATAACTACCTAATCACAACCTTGATTGTGCGGTAAGTAATGGAGAAATTGATCCTACACCGTACCCAGGGACCTAATACAGGGGCGGGGTAGGTAGTATGTTGCTTACCCCCTTTGGAGCCGACAACCCACCCAAGGCCGAGACGCGGAGGACAAGACAAAGTCGAAGATGGAGGCAAGAAGCGGGTCCTAGTACCGGAGACTGAAGTCGTTGCCACCAACCGTGGCAAGAACTAGGGCTGGGTTTGTCCTAGGTTAGGTGTGAGTGAGTAAATTGGGGCGATGCTAGATTTTACGCCACCCCCTCATGGACAGATATCCGTCTCACGCCATCTCCGCCTCCATTTCGCATGCACCGCTGCATACTCCATGCCCCCTTTGCGCTCGAGTCAAAATGGGGTTGCTTTTATGGTTCGTGAGCGTGCGAGCCAAGCCCATGTGTATGCTACCAAACACATTTTAACAGCCCCCTACTGTCCAAACCACTCCACAAATTTGTTCATACGAACTGACAGTGTCCGGCCTAGGCGTCTCTCAC
This sequence comes from Triticum aestivum, assembly GCF_018294505.1. Taxonomy (NCBI): domain Eukaryota; kingdom Viridiplantae; phylum Streptophyta; class Magnoliopsida; order Poales; family Poaceae; genus Triticum; species Triticum aestivum. Next base: position 52,468,093 of record NC_057800.1, read on the forward strand.
CACGTCAATTCTGGGCTTAGCGGGCTGAGTTGAGGACTCGTTGGTCAGTTCTGTCCTAGGCCACAATTGGCGACCTATGACGCGCTATATGGAGACTCCGGAAGACTTGATGTACAAGCCAAAGATAGCAGAGTTATGGAGGACTCTACCTCCACCGACGTAACCGACTAGAATATGTAACCCTAAGACCCCCCCCCCCCCCCACGGTGTGTTACATAAGCCGGGGCCGGGCTCGTCAATGGACACATTACAATCCCTTGGTGTTCACTTGTAGTTTGTACACACCCCAATCGTAATATATACGAGCATTAGTAGGGTATTATATTCACCGTGAGAGCCCAAACCTGGGTAAAACGTTCTCTCCTGTTACCATCCATCCCAATCGCCTAGCAGGGATAGCCTACCGAGGGATCGGCCGGATTTAGCTTCGACATATGGACTGTGTGTGATGCAACGAGCAGCAGGGGACTCTTGTAGAGGCAATCATTGGAGCTGAAGGAGGCGGCCAGCCAGTACGAAAACCTCTTCCACTTCCATGTATGATCTAGTGCTATGTTTTTATTTAGATAAGATTGGCATTATTTTGGGGCATTTTGTGTCATATGCCATCCATCATGCTTCTTTCGGTCCATCTACAATCCAATCCACTTTTGTTTGTTTGCTAGCATCTTCTGTATGTGTATTCTAGCCATAGCTCACTTGGATGGTTGCCCAAAATACGGTATGCGCGGCATGTAAATATGGGAAAACCACATCCCATCAACGCTTCTCATGTCGTGGAGGCCCAAGGGACAGCCAGGAAGTCTATGAGGAAACCATGTTGGTCAGTGGCAAAGCTAGTCAAGATCTTCTAGAGGGCGAATTACAAAATATAGATGTTTGGGGGTTTGGGGTACTATATTTTTTAATCTCGGGACCTTAAAAAATAAATCTTTTACAATATTTGTTTTTTTCTTGGGATCAATATCAGCAATGCAGTTCATCCAACGATACACCAAATTCCGACTATAGAACTATGACACAATCAAACCTGAATGAACAAAATGTTGAACGATCAAGGTTGCACAATCAGCCATGGCTCCGCCAGTGATGCTGGTGGTGCAGATTGGGTTTTATCTTTTTTGGGGGTAAATGGATGAGGAAGAGATAGGCTCTAAACAATGTGGAAATCATATAAGTGTTCCTACTCTCTAGAGAGGGAGAGTTGTGCCTAATCTTCAAGGTGTTTAGGTTTTATCTCAACAAGAAATACCCTGGGAGCCAAAGAAAAGCATGTTGTGAGTGTGTCACGGCCGTTTGCCGTGTGGTCCGCAAAACACGTACTCGGCTTTTACCTATATATACGACGAGAGTATTTCACCCTTGCGACGGCATATGGGGGGAGTAATCCGAGCACCGTTCTTCGCCGTGTGTCTTCTCATGAACACTCGCCTTGGGTTGATATAGGCTGAGTGACCAATAAAATACACTCGATGTACCAAAAAACACAAGGCAAAATGTGTTTTTCTTGTAGTGAAAGGTAGCTAATTCCGCCGAGACCAACGTACGAAGCAGACTTAGCAATCTGCTGGATCAATCTTGTGTTCGCTAGCACATGCACACGTATATAGAGCTACAAGTCGCCGGCTTGTATGATCAATACGAGCTAGCTTCACCTGCGTTGATCGATCTATCTCTCGCCGAAATGGACACGCACACGACGCCGTATTGGATGGCAACAGGGCTTTTATTACTTGAGCCCTGCTTCGGTACACCCCCCCCCCCCCCCCCCTCGCTTAACAATGAATCCTGGTCGTCGTACGATAATTTACCTGAGGAGGATTTTTAAAAGAAGGAGGAGGGTGCTTGTAGTGAAAACGTAAGTGACGTGTACATTCATTTCATCGGATGAAGATCCATATGGGTACTTACATGTGCATATGATTTTTTTATGTGCAGGAGGATATTGACTTCCAGAACGAGGAAAATCATGGTGTTGAATCTTTCACGGATAACATATGCCAGGTTCGGTCCAAAATTTAAGATGTCATACAATAATAAAAACTTGTTAATGACAACTTACACTTGCTTATGTGGAATATTGTAGGCTAACTTCGATGGTTGGAGTGGTGATGATGGCTATGAGCATGAGGATGGAGCTAATATGGACATTGAGGAGGCTGAAATCCAGCAACGTGCGCTGGAGACACAGTTGAAGGTTATGGGTATGACATTTGCATCACAATGGGAGGCTTACATGTTCTATAATAACTATGCCAAAGACCGTGGATTCCGTATTAGAAAAGATAAGGTGAAACGAGGAAAAGGACTTAAAAACACTATTCGGTATAGGCGATACGTTTACTCGAGGGCAGGAAAACGTCTCAGTAAATTTTTAAACCCGGAGGGCCGTATCCGTAGGTTAAGACCTGAGACTCGTTGCGAGTGTGGCGCACATTTAGTCGTGAAGTTGGACAAAGGACGTGGAGTTTGGTTCGTGGCAGCTTTTATTGATGATCACAACTATTTGTTGGCTAGAGCAGATGAGGTGGTATTTCTGCGGTCACATCGAGTGATGGGAGATCACCAGATAGCTGAGATCTTGGCGATGGAAGGAGCTGGGATCAGAAAGGATATCATCATCGACAACTTCATTAGCAGGTATGGCTCGTATGATAAGTGTGGGTTTCTGAGACGAGATGTCTACAACCTATGTTGCCGAGAAAAAATGAAGTTGATTGCGAAGGGTGATGCTAACACTGCAATCGGGATTATGAGGAGCAGAAAGGAGAAGGATCCAGACGTTTTCTTTGAGTACGTGCTCGATAAGGAGGGCCGTTTGAAGAGCATGTTCTGGTGTGATGCACAGTCGCGGCGGGACTATCAGTTGTATGGAGATGTGACTGTGTTTGACAGCACGTATAAGATGAACAGATATGGTATGTCGTTCATCCCCTTTGTTGGTGTAAATAATCACCATTGCACCATAGTTTTTGGTTGTGCCATTGTGTCCGACGAGACTGAAGCGACGTACGTGTGGCTGCTCTAGACATTCCTAATGGCCAATTGTCAGAAGAAGCCAAGGTCAATCATCACAGCTGGAGGCGCTGCAATGATACGAGCTATTCGGTTGGTTTTGGTTGATGTGTTGCACCGTCTCTGCTCATGGCACATGGAAAAAAATATGCAGAAGCACCTTAATTACAAATCGCTAAATGAGTTCAGGGCACTCTTGTACTACTCCACCTCTCCAGCCAACTTTGAGGCGAGATGGCACGCTTTTGTCCATAAATGGAAGACTGATAAAACAGAAGAGTGGCTGCGTAGGATGTACAGGAAGAGGAGTCTGTGGGCAGAATCATATCTGTCAGATGGTTTTTTTCTGGGTATGCGCAGTAATCAGAGGAGTGAAAGCCTTAACTCTTGTCTTCACCTTCACCTGGATGGCGGTATGACTATTGTTGATCTAGTTGTGCATTATGAGAATTGCATAGTTCGACTATGAGAGAACGAGGCGCATGATGACTGTGTTTCAAATCAGTCATTGCCACCATCAGTCACAGAATATAAGGACATTGAGAAGCATGCTGCCGAAGTATTCACTCATTCTAATTTTTATATTCTCCAACAAGATCTGATGAAGATGAGAGAGCTTGAGATTTTTGAGACGCTAGGGGGAGTTGACTGCCACACCTTCATCGTGACGTGGAGAAATAACCGCAAATTCCAGTTCAGTGTGAATTATCGAGCTGAAAACTCTGAGAATACGATAGACTGCAGTTGTGGACGAATGCTTCGGAAAGGGTTGCCTTGCAAACACATTTTGTATGTGTTGGATCATCTGAAAATATCTAAAATACCTAAGTGTTGCATCCTTAAGAGGATGTCAAAAGTTGCGAGAGGTTGGCTGCCTGCACATCGGAAGAGTGACATGTTTGGTTGGGGTTGGATAGGGGCAGAGCAGCGTGCTCGCTATAGTCAACTCAGTATAACAGGAGCTGAAACTTTTCATGTTGCTTCAAATGATCCATTCGTCTTTGATGACTTGATGCAGTGTCTGCAGAATATAATAGCGAAGAAAAAGGTCCCTAATGATGATGCTGTTGGTAGTAGAAGAAATGGGCATGAGGAGCCACGTGAGCCGGAACAACATGTTGATGTCATAGGTGATCCCATGAAAGTTTTCACGAAGGGCGCCCCTAAACAAAGCATGACAGGGCGGGCAAAGAAAGATCCAAATGTTACAAAAAATGGAAGACCAAAATTATTTTCTGAGAGAAAACCCGATCCTCTTTGTGGCACTTAGAAAGAGGGCCATAGACGACAAACGTGTTCTGAGAATGAAAAGTAAGTTTTACATTATTTTAATTATTTCTTGTTTCTCTCTTTATAATTGTTTGATGAGTTGTTTACAATTTGTTATGTAGGAACCGGGTGTAAAGATGAAGTATTCATAATCAATGGAAGGCACTGGGACAGAGTTCAATTAGCATGTCATACTATTTGTCGCCTTATTTTGGTTAATGTGTTCGATTGTAATGCGACATGGCACTCTCAGTTTATTTGTTTAAGGATAAGAGACATGGCACTTTGAGTTTATTGTTTATGGCACCTTGTTCAATGTTATGAGACATGCGATTTTTATTATTATGTGTGAAACATGATATATTTGTATGAATATGTTACTGCTGTCATGACTTTGTCAACTGTTTCACATTTTAAAAATTTAATCTATGTGAAAAAAATATTTGGAAAAAAGGCCCAGCCGTGCCCGGGCGCGCGCATGGACAATATACTACAACGCTTTCGGGGAGGCCTTTCGGCCGCCGAGCGGGGTGGCCACGACATACAACAGGGCATTCATTAGTGTTCTGTAGTGAGCTTGTGAGAAGGCGACGACGCGGGTATATAAACCGGTCGTCGCGTCTCTCCGCGGGCGAGGTGGGACTAAACCTAGTCGCCACAACGCGCCAGCGTCCCCATCCGCATACGAAGAGGCATTAAAGGGCTGGCCCACGCGCCCGACACGCGTCGTTAATGGGCCAACAGATCGCCATAAATCCCCCTCGGGATCATTGCATGTGCCCGCTCGGTCGGGCGGGACGAGACGTCTGCCACCGGGCCCGCCGCTGTCGCTTGGTCGGCTGCTGGGCCACCAGACGCGCGCGTGGCGCACGGCGAATCGCGCCAGCCAGCACTAGCTGGATTGCGCGGGCCCGCCACTGCCTCGGTTGTCGGCCACCGCACGGGCTGGGCTGGAATATTCGTCCTCGACGCGCCAATCATGCTGCCAGGCCGATCTTCATCGGATCCAGCGCCGCTACTGCCACCAGAATCGCCCTGGGATATTGTGCACGTTGTGTCTACATCACACCAACTCAGGACGGCGGAGATATTTTTTAATAAATAAATGACCGCCGCAAATACAAACAACAACAATACATATAACATCACAGCCGCAAACTGATACATTTTAGCACAGCAAAAATATTACTTGCTCACACTTATAACATTCCGTCTCATAGAATAGTACCATTCATAGTTGGACACGCATTTAAATGTTTAGTCTCACACGAAAGCGATAAATAAAACGTGAAAAATTGTCGAACTCTGTCCCAGTGCCATGTCGCATTACAATTGATCAAAGTATCCAACAACAGCAGGGAAACCTTCTACGGGACTAAAACCCTACCGATGGTAATACCTATTCCTTCTCCATGATTTTAACAATTTTCATCTTGACCTTCTCTAATTTGTTCACCTCTGAAAAAATAATTTCCGCGACAATACGTTGCCTTGACGCATTAATCTCTTTCTGGTCAAATTCATGTGTCCAGCGATCTCCGTCTCAGTATTTTATGCACCACATCACAAAAAGTCCACAAGACACTCTGCAATAAACATGTGTGATTAGTTTAGGATGTAGCATGCACTTGCTTGTACTCATTTAATTTACCCATCTTTTTGTCTCGGCATTTTATACTCATTTATTGGCCACGATGAGACATCTGGAATTTTTTTTGCTTCAAGAGTTGAGTTGGCCACCATAATATCCTTAGAAATTTCAGCTCTCTGAAACAAATTAACAAAACCAGAATATAATATATGACCCAATATTTTTCTGAATGCGAGTGCGAAAATTATAGCGTACCAGGGTGGCAATCAGGGCAAGGAGGAGGTTTGGCTTATGAATTTTATATATGATGTATTTGACCTTGGGAACATGCAATCGATCATTTTACATAAGGTTTTCTTCATTGAATATGAGATGTTTCTGATTTGGCAGGGGATATGAAAGTATGGTTGCGGGCACTTGAGCATCAACCCTTAGTTCTGGCAGAGCAGGAATCCAGGTATACCTCAAGTGAAAGAGAACCATCGCAGCTGCATCCTACTTCGTATTATTAGTTAATCCCACCTATTTATCTTTTGCTTTACTTCTAAGCCTTTTGATTCAGATTGTTTCACCGGGACAATTGGTGTGCTTGGAAAATTTTCAAATTATTGTGATTACCGATCATGAAGTTGTTATTACGTTGCTCATGGATTATTTCAGAACTGTGATACTTATGTTATTATATGCACAACAGGCATGCCTTGTCCACATTGTACTTTATCTCTGAGACGGTTCTCTATAGGAAGGGGGAAGATTGTCAGTGAAACAAATAGGTATACTCTCTAGCTGTTTTTTTTTTCAAGAACGTGCTCTCTGCTTCTTTCCATATGTGTGTGTGTGTGTGCATGTGTGATGTATTTGTAGTTCAAATCCAGACTATATCGTTTTGTCACACATCTTCTATACTAATATACTATGCAGTCCAATGAAATGTATCACCTTGAGCTCCATTAATTTGTCATTGGTGATGGTTACAAGAGCTGCTTTTGTTTCCCCACTTTCTCTTACCTGTCCAACTTTACCAAAAAAATCTCGAAGCAAGAACAGAATCAGGACAAGTTTACTTTATGTGAAAAGAGGCTCCTTCTGTGCTTGCACGTATGGATTTGCATGAATATGAGTATGGAAGTTGAATGATGAACTCTATCAGGTGTGAATTCTTGTAGCCAGATAACATAATTTGGTACATATTTTATGGCCAAAATTTTATCTTCTATAGAGATAATAAATTGTACACGGTTGTCTTGCTCGTCTGGAAGAGCTCTGAAATGTTCTATGGCCGTAGCCTCTAGCCGATTCAGGTTCTCCTTCCCTCTGATGTGTCTATCTCAGAAGATTCACCAGCGCCTACACAAAGATCCTAGAAACACATTTGTCTAGAAGAAATACAGAAAAGACACTAGAAAAAATAGATAGGTCCATGGGTACTGCCTGCTGTGTTGCCAAAGCCCTGACGGAGAGGTTGAAAAAAAGCCCTGTCAGAGAACACCATAGCATAATGTGAGGCGCATGAGTGGCTTGTCGCAAATGGTGAGACCGAGTCAATGTGGCTCGTCAGTCGTGATCCTGCCCATACTCGCTGGATTAAATCTAGCGCGTTTAAATTTTCCTGCAAAACGGGAGTTGTCTAAGTTTATCGTGCACAATATACTGGAGTCTAATTAAGCAAGATTTGGTTTTCTTATATTCAGATTTCTTTTCTTGAGCAAGTTTTTTTCTGTTCTATTTTCTTTTGTAGAGATACTTGACCATGGAGACGTTGATTCATTGTTCTATGAAAGCGAGACAACACTAGGCTGGATGAAAGCACCGCTCCTTGCCTGAAGATATGCGAGTTCATTTCCAGTTATGTTCAGGCTATAGCTTGAGTCTATGTTTGTACGGAAACATGAAATGTGATGTTTGCTGAGAGAAAAAAATCTGTTAGATGTACAATTCAATTTTCAGTGTTCATTTCCAGTTAGAAGTTAAAACGGCAACTCAAGTATGTTGTTACTTGATTGGATGCAGCCTGAATCTTTTTGAGGGGAAAATATATATAGCTTGGAATAGGTTTGTGAGAACAATGGAGCAAGGAGCACATGCAGCAAAGTTGTCTCTAGAGCATCCACTTGCACAAGATTCTACCTGGGAGTGATACTTGACGATAACATGTAGAAATGAGACGCAACATTTTTGCAGAAATAGCAGAGAAAGACGGGACATGAACTTGGCTCCTGGGCTGAAATAATATTAATAAATTCAAACAAATCTTAACATTTGGGCAACAAACATATTGGACTATTCTAGCTGTGTGCAGCATTTTGTGAAAAATAACATTTATGGTGGTCTAGAAAAATAAAACAAATGTTAGCCAAAATCTGTACTCATGTAACGTTGTGTACTTACACCGTGTTTATAGGATCAGGAGACCACGTCGGGCCCGAGTGCCACTTGTATAGGACGTGCAGTTCTCCTTGATATATACTTTGTACTGTGATCCGCAAATCAATCAAGGAAATAGCTTTCCAACTTGGTATCAGCTGTTTCCAGGCTTTCCTCATGGCCGGCACCGACTCCTCCCCGTCCGCCGCCGCCATGGACTTCGTCACCTCGCCGGGCTCTCTCTTCTCCACGGCGCCCGCCGCCTCCACCACCCCGGCCACCTCCTCCACTTCCTCTCCGCCATTCGTCTTTGGTACGACACCCTCTCTCTTCAGCAGCTCCTCCGCCGCCGTCGGATCGCACTTTGCGCCCCTTTTCTCCTCCGCCCCTACGGCGCCGCCGCCCTCTGCTCCCCGCCTCTCCATCTACAATGATCACATCTCCAACCACATCAAGTTTCTCCTCAACCCCGTGGATCACAACTACCACAAATGGAAATCTTTCTTTCTCATGGTCCTCATTCGCCACGGCGTCAAGTTCCTCATCGACCATCCTGCTCCCCCAACGCCGACGCTGCCTACCTCGAGCTTGATGCCCACGTCGTCCTCTGGATCTACGCCACGATTGCCGACACCATGGTGGATCACGTCGTTGGCGCCACCAACACCTACGCCCTCTGGCACAAGATCAAGGACTTCTTCCTCGCCAACCGTGCTGCCCGGTTCATGATCCTCAACCGGCAGTATCGCAACCTCAAGCAGGGAGATCTCTCCGTCACCGAGTACGCGTGGCGCATGAAACTCCTCACTGACGGCCTCGCCGACATCGAGCACACCGTCTCCGAGGTGGATCTTCGCACTCAGTTCCTTCACAGCCTCGACAAGCGCCTCGACACCATCTGGGTTGTTCTCGGTGACCAGGAGCTGCCCTTCGACACCGTTCCTCTCTCGGGTCATCCTGGCCGAGGAATCCCAGGCGCAATGCGCCACTGAGGAGAGCGCCTTGGCGTTCGCGCTCCCCGGCGGTGATCGCGACGTTCATGGCAGCGGCTCCAAGGCCGGCTCCCGCGGCTCTGCTGACCGCAGCCAAAGCAGTGGCTCCTTCGATCGAGCCCAGGGCTCTCCACATCCCCAACAACAGCCCTCTGGACGTGGCCGCGGTGACCGCTCTGCCGATGGTGACCGTGGCCGTGGCCGCGGCCGCGGACGTGGTCGTGGGCGCGGCGACTCCTCTGGGTGCCGCCAGCACTCGTCGTCGGTGTTCTCCCCCTTCACGGGCTACTTCGCTCCATATGGCATGGCCTTGCCGGCACCTCGTTCTGGCTGGGTCCCTCCCAATGTTGCCGGTGTCTTGGGACCCCGCCCGAACGCCCACGCTCAGGCGTACCCCATGTACTCGTCGGCGCCGCCGACTCCGTACTACCCACCCGCGCCGCCGTCGTGGGATCATCTTGCCATGCTCAATGCCGCCTACAGCAACTTCGGCTTCCCCAACCAACCAGCCCCCGAGTGGTACTTGGACAGTGGTGCCTCCTCGCACGTACCAGCAGCCAAGGTATCTTAACCTCGTCTAGTCATTCATTAACACATGTTCCTTCGAGCATACTTGTTGGCAATGGACAACATCTCCCCGTCACGGCCACTGGCTCCACCACACTCCGCCCTCACAAATTTCGCCTCACGGACATTCTTGTCTCTCCACATATAGTTACTAGCCTTATTTCTGTACGCAAATTTACCAAAGATAACTCATGTTCCGTTGAATTTTTACCGTGTGGTTTTCTCGTGAAGGATCTTCGCACTCGACAAGTTCTCATGATCTCCGCTAGCACCGGCGACCTCTACCCCTTCATTGGCAATAAACCAGCACGGGCGTCCGCACTCCTTACCACCACCTCGGATTTGTGGCATCGTCGTCTCGGGCACCCCGGCGCTCATACTCTTTCTACTATTTCTCGTGATTTTCTTAGTGATTGTAATAAGGCTCCCCATTTCCCTTGTAACGCTTGCCAACTAGGGCGCCAACCACGCCTCCCATTTTCTTCTTCACATAGCAAAACCTTCGCTCCCTTCGATTTAATTCATTGTGATTTGTGGACCTCCCACATTGTAAGTTTTTCCGGGTTTCAATACTATCTTGTTATCTTGGATGACTACACACATTACTCTTGGACATTTCCTTTGCATCACAAATCCGAGACCTCTACTGTCCTCCATCGTTTCTTTACCTATGTTCACACTCAATTTCATGTGGTCATCAAAACTATGCAATGTGACAATGGCGGAGAATTCATCAACACCTCTCTTCGCTCCTTTTTCTCCTCCAATGGCATCGTCTATCCGTTTTTGTCACATCCCTAGTTCTATTAATGCCTAGTGCTAGCATCTGGTGTTGCATCATGTTTAAATTTCAGTTAAACCTGAAATGGGGATTGCCTAAACCCTAGCACCAAACGAATTCAACTAGGTTCAATAAGAAAATAATTTCAATGACCCAGATTGCCCTTTAGAAAAGTTCATGATTTTTGTTAAAGGTGAAAACCTCTGCCAAAAATCATGCACATATTTCTAGGCCATTCTAGATTTTTGAACTAAATCATATAGTATTTGAATTTGGGCATTTAAATACTGTAAAATAATTAAAATGTTCAAATAATCCTAAACTGAAATGTTCCATGTTGGATATATTCCAAACAGTGGCCATGAGCAGTTTGGAGATTTTTGAGTGTGCCTAAGTATTTTTAGTAAAGACCAGAACAAAATAACAAAATAGAAAATAGAAACTAAAATAAAGAGAGAGAGAGAGAGAGAGAGAGAGAGAGAGAGAAGCCCACCTGGACCTTACCTGGCGGCCCAAGTGGTCGACCCGGCCCACCTGGTCCCCTCCCCTGTCGTCTTCCTCCTTTGCCAGGAGGATGAGCGCGTGGCCGCGGCGCGCTGGCACGCGCCTCGCCAGCTCCTGCTCGCCATCGAGGGCCTGGACGCCCCACGAGTGCCACGCCACCTCCCCGACCCCCTCTCACTTATCCCTCGCTCTCTGGACCTCCCTCCCTCTCGCTTCTCTGATCCCTTCCCCCATGGCCGAGCATGCCCGTCGCCGCCGCTCGCTGTTGCCACGGCCACTGGCCCTCCCTCGCCCATCCAACGTGCTCGGGAGCTCCGCCACGCCGTCCCTGTATACCCCACCGAGTCATGTAAGCTGGGAAGCACCGCAACGCCCTCGACATCGTCGTCTTCTACCTCGGGCCACCGAGATCGCCGGCAATGCCACGACGCCGTATGTGCTTCCCCGAGCCCATTTCGACGCCCCCTACAACCGCTGTGAGCTACCGCTTCGAACCCCTCTCTTTCCCGCCTCGATTGCACCTTGTACCCCTCGTTCTCACCGGAGCCGAAGCTCGCCGCCGCCGCGCCATGTGGTCGTCGTGGCTATAGCCACTGGAGCTTCCACCTGAGTACACTACCGTTCTCAGAATGACCCCATGAGACCGTAGCCACCAACATCTTCCCCTCTCATGCACCGCAACCCCAAACCCGCAACCCACCGTGCTCCGGCTGCCGCCGTTTTGGTCGCCGTTGTTGACTCCGTCCATCCCCGCTCGAACCACGGCCACCCACGGATGCGTCTCTCTCCCCTCTTTCAAACGCACCCTTCCGCGCGTTGAACGGTGGCCCGTAGAGCAAACCCGAAGCGGGCACCGCCGCGGCCTGTCGTCGCCGGCGGTTAAACATCGGTGGCCGACGTGGCGCCGTCATTAGGGGCTAATCACGCCCTAATTAACCCCCCTTGCTCACTGACAAATGGGCCCCATGCCCTAATTAACCCCAACTTTATTTCTGCTTAGATTAGTCATAACCCCGCGGGACCCACGCGTCAGCTTTGACCTTGCCGACGTGGCCTTTGACCAGCCCCACACGTCAATGACTCATGCCAGCATTGTGTCACTGACCAGTGGGTCCCAGCCGTCAGGTTTGACCTGGGCTGACGCCTTTGACCTGCTGATGTCATGGTGACGTAATGCTGACACAATAATTCATTTTCTGGTATTAGTTAATTCAAAATAATTCAGAAAATTTCCTAAACTTCTAAAAATCATAGAAATTCAACCGTAACTCCAAATAAAATAAATTATATATGTAAAATTATCAGAAAAATTCAAGGAATCCATCTGTACCCTTTTCATGCATGTTTGAACAATGTTTGTCCTCTGTTTTGGACAAAACAAATACAGGGCATTTAAATAAACATATATGGAGTTGGAATTTGAATCTTGTATTCAAACCAACTTCATTTAAATCATAACTAGATGCATTAGCTCAAATCACAGCATATTGCCATGTCATGGTCATGCATCATATTGTCGCATATGCATAGATTGTGTTCTTCTCTTTTGCCGATGTTTGTCCCCCTTCAGTAGACGACGTTCCGACGATGTGTTCGATGACACCGATGAAGAGCTATTACTATCTTCAGAAGTGCCAGGCAAGCACAACCCCCTTGTTCATTCTGATACAAGCCCACTCTTTCGCTCCTGCTCTCTTTTACTGCATTAGGACAACAACGATCATCTGTTACTTGTTGCGGTAGTTGAACCCCTTATCCTCTGCATGACCTGTCATTGCCACAGTAAATAGATGAAACCCACTAGCATGAGTAGGAGTTGTTTGAGCCCTGATGTGCCTACACATTCATGCTTGTTTGTCATGCCTGCTACTGCTTAGAGTTGGGTCAGGTATGATTCATCAGGGATGAATCGGAGGTGTGTAAACATGTCCTACTGTGTGTGAGCTAAGTGTGTGAACACGTTTTGGTAAAGGTAGCGGTGAGAGGCCATGTAGGAGTACATGGTGGGTTGTCTCATTGAAACCGTCCTCAGGAACTGAGTTCTGTGTCTGTGATCCATGAACAGCTACTACCACTCATTGGGATCCTTAATTGACCCTCTCGGCTTCTTAATCACCCTAGTACTCTGTCCAGGAGTTGCAACTAGTTTCTGGTGTTTGTAGGTTATGTGTTGGCGGCCGTGCGTAGCGCTGACCCTAGGGGTGGGCTATGATGCGGTAGATACACCGTGGCCGGGCATGCTGGGCGCCCGTTTGGTGTCTCGGAACCCTGTACACATCGTTCGGGGCTGTATGTGGAAACCTCGGCCGGACTCCCTGTGGATGGAACCTGGATAGGCGATAAACCTGGACTAGAGACTTAAGTGTTTAGGTAGGCCGTGGCCGACACCCTCGCCAGGCTTCCGCTTGAAGGTTGCCGAGATACATGACGTGTATATGGTGGTAAGTGGTGGGAGCGTGTGTGAAGAAGTACACCCCTGCAGGGTTTTCATTAACTATTCGAATAGCCGGATTCCTCGGATATGGAAACTTGGACCCCTTGCATAGTTCCTAGACAAGTGAAAGTAGATACCCTAAAACTCGCAAGAGAAGCGTGAGTGCTATGGATGGCCTTCTCGTAGGGAGACGGGAGCGGATCCATAGTGGTGTATTGAGTGGTGAATATGTGGACTCGTGTGCGCCACCTCAAAAGAGTTGCTTGCAGTCGTAGTTCAGGTTAGCCACTGAGTCAAAGCTGGCTTCCTGCAGTTAAACTCCACCACCCCCTTTATTGATACCGATGCATATGTAGACAGTTCTGATGTAAGTCTTGCTGGGTACATTTGTACTCATGTTTGCCTATTTTATGTTTTGCAGAGAGACGCCAGTCTCGCTAGTAGTTCTGTGTGGACTTCGATGTTAGCTTGATATCTCAGCTACGATCTTGTGCCCTCGGCAGGATCTGGTAGATAGTCAGGCTTCTCAGCCTTTTTCATTTGTAGCTGTCTGTACTCAGACATGTTAAGCTTCCACTTGTGTTTTGACTTGTATGCTCTGAATGTTGGGCCATGAGACCCATGTTTGTAATATCTCACTCCTCGGAGCCTGATGAATAAATACTTGAGTTGTAGAGTTATGTTATGATGCCATGTTGTATTTACACATATCGAGCATATTGTGTGTATGATTGAAATGCTTGGTATGTGTGGGATCCGACAATCTAGTTGTTTATCCTTGGCAGCCTCTCTTATGGGGAAATGTAGTCTAGTGCTTCCATGAGCCATAGTAGTCCGCTACAGCCCGGTTCACCGGAGTCCTGCTAGCCCAGCACTACTGCTTAGGACACTTGACTGGCTGGCATGTGTTTCACTTCGTTCCTATGTCTGTCCCTTCAAGGAAATGTCACGCCGTGATATCCGGAGTCCTGCCTAGCCTGCTACAGCCCGGGTTCCCCGGAGTCCTGTTAGCCCAGTGCTACAGCCCGGAATCACTCGCTGATGACCGACATGCTCGATGTGGTTCATGTATGCCTGTCTCCATAGGTCTGTGCCGCTTTGGGTTCACGACTAGCCATGTCGGCCCGGGTTCCCTGTCATATGGATGCTAGCGACACTATCATATATGTGAGCCAAAAGGCGCAAACGGTCTCGGGCCATGGTAGGGCGACACCCGTGGGAATACCGTGCGTGAAGCCGCAAAGTGATATGAGGTGTTACCTGCTAGATCAATGTGACTTGGAATCGGGGTCCTGACAGCGTTTGGTATCAGAGCCTGACTGCCTGTAGGATTACCAAGCCAAACTGGTCGAAGTCAAGTCTAGAAATGCTTTAGTTATGTAAGGGAATTGATTGTGGAAGGGAACGTAAGGTTCTTTTTACTCCTTTACCCTATGCCCTTCTGATCTGAGTCAACCTCTTCTTTTCTACGGGGATTAAGAATTAGGCCTTCTCATCTATCTATCAGGATGACGTGCTACTAATCCATAGACTTATAGAATTGATAGTTTCAAGCTTCAGTTCTGTTCCTACTACTTCCGTATGTTGACTGTTGATCTCAGAACCTTGATATTGTTTTGTTGAGTGGTTATGCCACCATTTTACAGGATGTCTCAAATCATTTTGAGCATTTACAGCCGTTATGCTGTCCGAGTCATTCCAGGTCTCTACATAGTCTGATGCATTTGCAAACCCTTTCTTTCCGTTCTCGATGTCCTTTTGGGCCAGTTTAATCACACTAATCGGTGACTTGAGGTACTCTGTTGCCTCGACATATATGTTGGAGCTATTACTATGACCCTAGGTGTTTTAGGGAGTCACCTAGTGATCTAGCCATGTTTTGTATTCCCAGTGTGTGATTCTAGCCATTATTCTCAAAAGCATCCCGTGATGCCATGTAGTGGTAGGTATTCTATTCATGGGTTCTTGAACCCGAGATTCACTCTACTTTACCTCTTGTTGATAGTGTTGCTAGTTCCTTCAGGATATTAGTAATCTTTGCATTAGTCCTCGAGGTCCGTGGTATATCCTTCTTCCAAATACTATGAACCGCCTATGGCAGAAGTTCTTTGAACCATAATATCACAACCGAGTGCTCTTGATGAGTTCTCCATTCTTCATTGTGAATCTGCCAGTCCTACCTTTCTACATGGGTTGTCCGGAAGAAATGTTGAGCTTTGCTCGACATATTAATCTATGCATCCACAACTCAGAAAATCATATGTTCCTTGAGTTGTCCATCTTCATTTGTTATTCCGACCATCGTTTATCAATTGTTGGTCAAGAGTAGTTGTGCATTGGTGTTATCGATGCCTATTATTCATGTGATCCGTCAAGCCATTCCATTCCGGAATGACTAGGAGAAACAAACTCCAGTACCTCATCCATATCCAGGATTGGGTCAAAGCAGTTGTATTCCGCAGATCAAAGTGACAATCCAGCTTTTGATTCTGTTCAACCCTTAAGTATTGCCCACTTTATGTCAGGAATATCATAGGAATTGCACAACCTCCTATGAACTCTTGATACAGTGATACTTCTTGCCATCATTATTCATTCCTCGGTTCCATGTTGTTGTAACCGGGATGTCGACAAGTGAATTGTGATGTGTGAAATCAATACTCCAAGCAACTCGTTGCTTTGTAGTAAATGGACAATATTCTTATTCCTAGCGTGTTGGTTTTTGAGCTACCATTCTAAGATTGACCGTGCTACCTAGTCCATATCTCCGGGTGCACTCATCGACCAATGAGTTAGGATTGTGACAATCCCTCGCTCCTTGATCATATCGTCTTGCCCTGAAAAGCAAGATTGTTCTCGAGCTTAATAACATATCAGTGGTTCCTGATTTTCCAAATATTTTCTTGGAAGTATTACTAGGTTGTTCCCTGATCGCTATGTTGAGTTCGTGATCATGTTGGTTTTTCTCTAAACCATCCATTCTCCAAGAATTTGTGTTGGATACCCTCGAGCTAGATGGTTAAGCTAAACAACAACTTGGAGAGTTGGAAGATAAAAGGCTTTGCCGAATTTGGTTCTTTCTGAAGGGATATCTTTGTGTTATGGGTGTGTTGAAGAAAGATGATATCTTCACCAATTGGTCCTCGTGATCAGTTGTTGGATCTGTTGTCTTGTCAAAACTTTGACTTGAGTATGGGCTATTGTCGAGTCAAATCAGAACCAACGATGTTTGTAGTGTTGCCTTACTCGTGGTTGATCCCTCGAGAATACACCATTACATCTTTTGGTCTGACCAATGCTATCACCGTGTTCACATGATGGTGGAAGTCCAGTGATATGGAAATTCCGAAGAGTTGTTATTGAGCCCATCAGCAACATTTTGTCTCCTCCATGATTCGTGTTGAACATCCAGCTAGTGTTGGAAATTTTGTAAGCATTATCTTCGTGATCCGTTCATGAAGCCTATGCTTGGATGAAAGGAGTGACTTCCTTTGATTCACGTCCATTAGATGTAAGTTGTCGCCGTGAATTCAAGAAAGCTTGTTTTTGTTTCCTCTAGAATCATCCCAAATCAGTCATGCATACGTGCGAAGTATTCTATGGTTTGGTAGATTGATTACCTCCACTCCATATGTATTCCCTAGCACACCAAGCCACTAATTGATTTGTTCAAGGAGAAGAAGTTCCTTCCTAAGAGCAAGACTTATGTAAGGACTTTGATATCCTTGATGATGGTTCCCCACCGAACTCGATAGTGTTTTACTATAAGACTACTACGTGGTCATGCTTGTCTTGGACAACGGGTTCACAGGTTTGTAGCAGAACCAGCTCATGTTTTGGAGCTTACTATCGTAGTTCATTCCCCGAGAATCTCGCAACGTCGTCTCGTCGATTTGTGTTGCAAACCTTCATTTTCCTTTCTAGACTCGATGAGTCTGGAATATCCTGTCACCAACCAGATCTGAATCTCAGGCAGATATGATGGTTGGAGCATTTCCCAAGAACTATAATATTGGTCCCTCGATAACCGGTAAAGTGGATGTCATGGCCAACACATCCAGCTGGAAGGCCTATTATTGTAGTATCTCGATTGAAGAAAGTTGGCCACCTCCCCATGAGGATTTCGTAGGATTTACCTCCGTAGTTAATCCTTACGGATTCTTGTGCTCCTGAAGTCCGACCTTTACTTGATGTCCTAGATACCAAACCGTATCAATAAATGGGTTATCCTAGCACATCAAGGAGAACATTAGAAGCGGAGTGCTAAATGTCTCTCGGTCGATCATCCAGATTTTGTTTCCTTGGCCTCGCTAAGGTGAAATCTGAGAAAGTGTTATCTTCCTTTGCATCTGCATTATCCATCACCATTCATCATGGTGGTATGTTGTGTTGCCAGGATCCTTGACATGGATATTGGTAAAACCTTGATGAATATGGACATGCTCAAGTTCTTGAGAGCACGCGCAAGCACTAGGTTTTATCGTTGGCGTTAACTCAGATTTGCTTCATGTTTCCTCGGTTATGTTATAACCTTTTCAAACAGTGGACTCACTCTAGACTGTTGAGCTCTCCCTAGTTACTAGAATCATTCCTAACATTTGCATTTTGTTCCCAGCTTGCACCGCCATTGTGTCATCCTACTACGGACTACCCTTCTCAGTAATTACTGATCAGGATCAACTTCAAAGTGGTCCTACCACGGGTTCCATCCATCTCCGATGATAAGCAAAAATCATCCATTGTGTTGTCTTCAACAAGGTAGTCCACATCATCCATCCTAGTCCAAGTATGCCATCTCTTCAAGCTACCTCAAATGATCAATTGTAAATTGCCTTAAGCTGGTATGAAGAGTTTCAATGATCTCTGAATCAAAAGTAATTCTTTTTGCCACTTAAGAGAATATTTCTGTGAGTCACTTTCCTTAAGATGTCTCGTTATGGTATCATGGCAATTTCCCTCGCTACTTTGAAACCCTCGTCAAATTGTTTCTTCTATCGCTCCTGATGCAAGCTTTGCCTCTCAGCTCTAGAGATGTTCCTATGTCTCACTCCATGAGTTGATCCTGAGTTGTTCGATCTTCGAGAAGATCGATCCTTCTAGAGTTTTCCCTTCCCTCTCGTTGTCATGTTGGTTGGAGTTCTCAGAGCAAGACATCGAGACAATGATGGTGATCGAATCAACAACCTTATGGGATGCAACCTGGATCGTCAAGATTATGTTAGCTTGTGTTTTCCCCTTCATCTTACCTCACGTCTTGAATCTCGGGCCGAGATTCTTGTTTAGTGGGGTTGAGTTGTCACATCCCTAGTTCTATTAATGCCTAGTGCTAGCATCTGGTGTTGCATCATGTTTAAATTTCAGTTAAACCTGAAATGGGGATTGCCTAAACCCTAGCACCAAATGAATTCAACTAGGTTCAATAAAAAAATAATTTCAATGACCCAGATTGCCCTTTAGAAAAGTTCATGATTTTTGTTAAAGGTGAGAAGCTCTACCAAAAATCATGCACATATTTCTAGGCCATTCTGGATTTTTGAACTAAATCATATAGTATTTGAATTTGGGCATTTAAATACTATAAAATAATTAAAATGTTCAAATAATCCTAAACTGAAATGTTCCATGTTGGATATATTCCAAATAGTGGCCATGAGCAGTTTGGAGATTTTTGAGTGTGCCTAAGTATTTTTAGTAAAGACCAGAACAAAATAAAAAAATAGAAAACAGGAACTAAAATAAAGAGAGAGAGAGAGAGAAGCCCACCTGGACCTTACCTGGTGGCCCAAGTGGTCGACCCGGCCCACCTGGCCCCCTCCCCTGTCGTCTTCCTCCTTTGCCAGGAGGATGAGCGCGTGGCCGCGGCGAGGCGCGGCCTGCTCGTCGTCGAGGGCCTGGATGCCCCACGAGTGCCACACCACCTCCCCGACCCCCTCTTACTTATCCCTCGCTCTCTGGACCTCCCTCCCCCTCACTTCTCTGATTCCCCCCCCCCATGGCCGAGCATGCCTGTCGCCGCCGCTCGCTGTTGCCACGTCCACTGGCCCTCCCTCGCCCATCCAACGTGCTCGGGAGCTCTGCCACGCCGTCCATGTATACCCCACCGAGTCACGTGAGCTGGGAAGCACCGCAACGCCCTCGACATCGTCGTCTTCTACCTCGGGCCATCGAGATCGCCGGCAATGCCACGACGCCGTATGTGCTTCCCCGAGCCCATTTCGACGCCCCCTACAACCGCTGTGAGCTACCGCTTTGAACCCCTCTCTTCCCCGCCTCGATTGCACCTTGTACCCCTCGTTCTCACCGGAGCCGAAGCTCGCCGCCGCCGCGCCATGTGGCCGTCGTGGCTATAGCCACTGGAGCTTCCACCTGAGTACACTACCGTTCTCAGAATGACCCCACGAGACCGTAGCCACCAACATCTCCCCCTCTCGTGCACCGCAACCCCAAACCCGCAACCCACCGTGCTCCGGCCGCCGCCGTTTTGGTCGCCGTCGTTGACTTCGTCCATCCCCGCTCGAACCACGGCCACCCACGGATGCGTTTCTCTCCCCTCTTTCAAACGCGCCCTTCCGCGCGTCGAACGGTGGCTCATAGAGCAAACCCGAAGTGGGCACCGCCGTGGCCTGTCGTCGCCGGCGGTTAAACGTCGGTGGCCGACGTGGCGCCGTCATTAGGGGCTAATCACGCCCTAATTAACCCCCCTTGCTCACTGACAAATGGGCCCCACGCCCTAATTAACCCCAGCTTTATTTCTGCTTAGATTAGTCATAACCCCGCGGGACCCACGCGTCAGCTTTGACCTTGCTGACGTGGCCTTTGACCGGCCCCACACGTCAGTGACTCATGCCAGCATTGTGTCACTGACCAGTGGGTCCCAGCCGTCAGGTTTGACCTGGGCTGACGCCTTTGACCTGCTGATGTCATGGTGACGTAATGCTGACGCAATAATTCATTTTCTGGAATTAGTTAATTCTAAATAATTCAGAAAATTTCCTAAACTTCTAAAAATCATAGAAATTCAACCGTAACTCTAAATAAAATAAATTATATAAGTAAAATTATCAGAAAAATTCAAGGAATCCATCTGTACCCTTTTCATGCATGTTTGAACAATGTTTGTCCTCTGTTTTGGACAAAACAAATACAGGGCAT
Organism: Triticum aestivum; assembly: GCF_018294505.1. NCBI lineage: Eukaryota > Viridiplantae > Streptophyta > Magnoliopsida > Poales > Poaceae > Triticum > Triticum aestivum. Next base: position 52,488,762 of record NC_057800.1, read on the forward strand.
TTAAATAAACATATATGGAGTTGGAATTTGAATCTTGTATTCAAACCAACTTCATTTAAATCATAACTAGATGCATTAGCTCAAATCACAGCATATTGCCATGTCATGATCATGCATCATATTGTTGCATATGCATTGATTGTGTTCTTCTCTTTTGCCAGTGTTTGTCCCCCTTCAGTAGACGACGTTCCGACGATGTGTTCGATGACACCGATGAAGAGCTATTACTATCTTCAGAAGTGCCAGGCAAGCACAACCCCCTTGTTCATTCTGATACAAGCCCACTCTCTCGCTCCTGCTCTCTTTTACTGCATTAGGACAACAACGATCATCTGTTACTTGTTGCGGTAGTTGAACCCCTTATCCTCTACATGACATGTCATTGCCACAGTAAATAGATGAAACCCACTAGCATGAGTAGGAATTGTTTGAGCCCTGATGTGCCTACTCATTCATGCTTGTTTGTCATGCCTGCTACTGCTTAGAGTTGGATCAGGTCTGATTCATCAGGGATGAATCGGAGGTGTGTAAACATGTCCTACTGTGTGTGAACTAAGTGTGTGAACACGTTTTGGTAAAGGTAGCGGTGAGAGGCCATGTAGGAGTACATGGTGGGTTGTCTCATTGAAACCGTCCTCAGGAACTGAGTTCTGTGTCTGTGATCCATGAACAGCTACTACCACTCATTGGGATCCTTAATTGACCCTCTCGGCTTCTTAATCACCCTAGTACTCTGTCCAGGAGTTGCAACTAGTTTCTGGTGTTTGTAGGTTATGTGTTGGCGGCCGTGCGTAGCGCTGACCCTAGGGGTGGGCTATGATGCGGTAGATACACCGTGGCCGGGCATGCCGGGCGCCCGTTTGGTGTCTCGGAACCCTGTACACATCGTTCGGGGCCGTATGTGGAAACCTCGGCCGGACTCCCTGCGGATGGAACCTGGATAGGCGACAAACCTGGACTAGAGACTTAAGTGTTTAGGTAGGCCGTGGCCGACACCCTCGCCAGGCTTCCGCTGGAAGGTTGCCGAGATACATGACGTGTATATGGTGGTAACTGGTGGGAGCGTGTGTGAAGAAGTACACCCCTGCAGGGTTTTCATTAACTATTCGAATAGCCGGATTCCTCGGATATGGAAACTTGGACCCCTTGCATAGTTCATAGACAAGTGAAAGTGGATACCCTAAAACTCGCAAGATAAGCGTGAGTGCTATGGATGGCCTTCTCGTAGGGAGACGGGAGCGGATCCATAGTGGTGTATTGAGTGGTGAATATGTGGACTCGTGTGCGCCACCTCAAAAGAGTTGCTTGCAGTCGTAGTTCAGGTTAGCCACTGAGTCAAAGCTGGCTTCCTGCAGTTAAACTCCACCACCCCCTTTATTGATACCGATGCATATGTAGACAGTTCTGATGTAAGTCTTGTTGGGTACATTTGTACTCACGTTTGCCTATTTTATGTTTTGCAGAGAGACGTCAGTCTCGCTAGTAGTTCCGTGTGGACTTCGACGTTAGCTTGATACCTCAGCTACGATCTTGTGCCCTTGGTAGGATCTGGTAGATAGTCAGGCTTCTCAGCCTTTTTCATTTGTAGTTGTCTATACTCAGACATGTTAAGCTTCCGCTTGTGTTTTGACTTGTATGCTCTAAATGTTGGGCCATGAGACCCATGTTTGTAATATCTCGCTCCTCGGATCCTGATGAATATATACTTGAGTTGTAGAGTTATGTTGTGATGCCATGTTGTATTTACACATATCGAGCATATTGTGTGTATGATTGAAATGCTTGGTATGTGTGGGATCCGACAATCTAGTTGTTTATCCTTGGCAGCCTCTCTTATGGGGAAATGTAGTCTAGTGCTTCCATGAGCCATAGTAGTCCGCTACAGCCCGGTTCACCGGAGTCCTGCTAGCCCAGCACTACTGCTCAGGACACTTGACTGGCCGGCATGTGTTTCACTTCGTTCCTATGTCTGTCCCTTCGAGGAAATGTCACGCTGTGATATCCGGAGTCCTGCCTAGCCTGCTACAGCCCGGGTTCCCCGAAGTCCTGTTAGCCCAGTGCTACAGCCCGGAATCACTCGCTGATGACCGACATGCTCGATGTGGTTCATGTATGCCTGTCTCCATAGGTCTGTGCCGCTTTGGGTTCATGACTAGCCATGTCGGCCCGGGTTCCCTGTCATATGGATGCTAGCGACACTATCATATACGTGAGCCAAAAGGCGCAAACGGTCCCGGGCCATGGTAAGGCGACACCCGTGGGAATACCGTGCGTGAGGCCGCAAAGTGATATGAGGTGTTACCGGCTAGATCAATGTGACTTGGAATCGGGGTCCTGACAGCTTTCTTGCCCGCACACCTCCCCTCAAAATGGCAAAGCGGAACGCCTTATTCGTACAACTAATGATATCGTGTGCACTCTCCTTCTCCAAGCCAACTTAGCTCCTCCATTTTGGGTGGAAGCCCTTCATACCGCCACCTACCTTCTCAATAGGCGTCCCTCACGTGCCATTACACCATATACGCCATACTATCTTCTCCACGGCGTGCAGCCCGACTTCACTCATCTTCGTGTGTTCGGTTGTCTATGCTACCCAAACCTCTACGCCACCATGGACAACAAGCTCTCCCCTCGCTCCTCTCCTTGTGTTTTTCTTGGTTATCCCCTGGAACACAAAGGATACAGGTGCTACGACCTCACCACTCGTCGCGTTATCGTTTCCCGACACGTTGTTTTCGACGAAGCAATTTTTCTGTATCGCCAACACACCCCAGACCACACACCCCTTACGTCCACACCGGATCACTATGCAGTTTCCCTCCCCCAGCTGCATCACTTGGATCCCGCGCCTGCTACCTCGTACGGGCCCCACGCTCCACCATCACCAGATTCGCCCCGCACTCCCGCGTCCTCCGCTGCCGCGTGCCGCTCCCCCGCTGGCCAGTCCGCTTCGCCCGCACGCTCCACCTCGTCCCGCACGCCCGGTCCACCCAGCCCCAACGGCTCCCACGCCTCGTGCTCCACGCCCGATTCCCCAGTCGCGGCAGCTTCGCATGCAACTTCCGCTTCCTTTGACTCCTCCTCGGATCCATCGCCAGATCCCCCTGCCACCAGCCTAGACGGCCCCACCAGATCCTCCTTGCTTTCCGCTCCGTCCACTCCGCCTGCGCCACCAATTCCTCCCCGCGCCATACCCGTACAGCCACCCCAGAACGCACACAGGATGTCCACACGCGCCAAAACTGGTTTTCTCATGCCCAAACGTTTATTTCTTGCTAATGCCACCTCACCCACTATTTCTCCCATACCACCCACCTAAAAATCAGCCCTCAAAGACCCCCATTTGCACCAAGCTATGTTAGAAGAATATCATGCTTTAATGGATAACTTTACTTGGTCTTTGGTGCCTAAGCCTACAGGTGTCAACATCGTCACGGGCAAGTGGATATTTCGTCACAAGTTCAACACTGATGGATCATTCGCCCGTTACAAAGCTCGGTGGGTTGTTCGTGGGTTCACTCAGCTAGAGGGTGTGAACTATGGTGACACATTCAGCCCGGTGGTGAAGCCGGTCACTATTCGCGTGGTGCTCAGTATTGCTACATCTCAGTCATGGCCAATTCACCAACTTGATGTCAAGAATGCCTTCCTTCACGGCGATCTCAATGAGACAGTGTATTGCTCCCAACCAGCAGGCTTTGTGGATCCCTCCCGGCCCGACCATGTATGCCTACTTCGCAAGTCCTTATATGGCCTGAAGCAAGCTCCACGCACATGGTTTCTTCGGTTCCAAGCATTCCTCTTGTCATTGGGATTCCGGGCTTCCAAGTGTGATTCATCCTTGTTCATCAAGCACCATGGCACCTCCATTGCATATTTGCTCGTTTATGTGGATGACATCATTCTCACGGCTAGCTCCTCCGCCGTTCTTACATCCATCATCAACTCCCTCAAGTCGGAATTCTCCATGACGGATCTTGGCACTCTCCATCATTTTTGGGCATCAATGTCACCACCAACAACTCCGACCTTTTCCTATGCCAACAACAATACACCCTTGAGATATTAGAGCGCACCAAGATGCTAAACTGTAAGCCCGTCTCCACACCTATCGACACCAGCTCCGAAACCTCCTCCCACGATGGCAAACTCCTCTCCAATCCCACCCACTATCGCAGCCTGGCTGGCGCCCTACAATACCTTACTCTCACCCAGCCTGACATTGCCGTTCAACAAGTCTGCTTATTCATGCATGCTCACCGAGATACTCACATGCAACTTGTTAAACGGATCCTTCGGTACTTACAGGGCACCTCTCATTATGGTCTCCAACTATATAAGTCCTCCTCCATGGACCTTGTTGCCTACACTGATGCGGATTGGGCAGGTTGTCCGGATACACGTAAGTCTAGTTCTGGCTTTTGTGTGTTCCTTGGCTCCAATCTTGTCTCTTGGTCCTCAAAGAGGCAACCTACTATCTCTTGTTCAAGTACCGAAGCGGAATACCGGGGCGTAGCCAACTGTGTGGCCAAATCATGCTGGTTGCGTCAACTTCTCCATGAGCTTCATCTTCCTCCTACACGGGCCACAATTGTGTATTGTGAAAACATCAGTGCCTCGTACCTTGCCTGCAACCCGGTGCAACATCAATGCACCAAGCACATTGAGATTGATCTACACTTCGTCCAAGACCGCGTGGCTCTTGGCGAGGTCCGTGTTCTTCATGTTCCGTCAACCTCTTAGTTTGTTGATGTGTTTACAAAGGGGTTGCCGTCTCAGGTGTTCACAGATTTTCGATCCAGCCTGAACATCCTTCCACATGGAGTTCCGACTGAGGGGGGTGTTAGCCAAAATCTGTACTCATGTAACGTTGTGTACTTACACCGTGTTTATAGGATCAGGAGACCACGTCGGGCCCGAGTGCCACTTGTATAGGACGTGCAGTTCTCCTTGATATATACTCTGTACTGTTATCCGCAAATCAATCAAGGAAATATCTTTCCAACTATCGATACTGAAAAATAATTTTTAAAGATCATTTTTCAAAGCACCACAAGTGTTATTTATTCATTAAGTTTTGGATGCAGGTTGAACAGTCGAACGCTTTTGTTTGCAAAAGATATATTTTTTTATCTATTTTGCCTACATTTACTATTCACCCTCGGATGCTTGTGAGCTCTAGATCAGAATGAATATCTGAAGAAACCTATCGATATTTGTTACACATGAGATGGCCACCACATACTTTGTCAAATAAACAACTTCCGAATCAATGCATTTTGGTGTTCTGTGCAGCGCACGATCAGCTTACTAGTTTTTTAATAAATAAATGACCGCCGTGAATACAAACAACAATGGTACATATAACATCACAGCCCCAAACTGATACATTTTAGCATAGCAAAAATATTACTTGCTCACACTTATAACATTCCGTCTCATAAAATAGTACCATTCATAGTTGGACACGCATTTAAATGTTTAGTCTCACACGAAAGCGATAAATAAAACGTGAAAAATTGTCGAACTCTGTCCCAGTGCCATGTCGCATTACAATCGATAAAAGTATCCAACAACGGTAGGGAAACCTTCTACGGGACTAAAACACTACCGATGCTAATACCTATTCCTTCTCCATGATTTTAACAATTTTCATCTTGACCTTCTCTAATTTGTTCACCTCTGAAAAAATAATTTCCGTGACAATACGTGGCCTTGACGCATTAATCTCTTCCTGGTCAAATTCATGTGTCCAGCGATCTCCGTCCCAGTATTTTATGCACCACATCACAAAAAGTCCACAAGACACTCTGCAATAAACATGTGTGATTAGCTTAGGATGTAGCATGCACTTGCTTGTACTCATTTAACTTACCCATCTTTTTGTCTCGGCATTTTATACTCATTTATTGGCCACGATGAGACATCTGGAATTTTTTTGCTTCAAGAGTTGAGTTGGCCTCCATAATATCCTTAGAAATTTCAGCTCTCTGAAACAAATTAACAAAACCAGAATATAATGTATGACTAAATATTTTTCTGAATGCGAGTGCGAAAATTATAGCGTACCAGGGTGGCAATCATATTGTGAATTCTTTGGCTAATTGCCCCTTTAGAATTTGAGTCAAGAACTTGAAACTCCTCCTTGACTGTGTCCATCACTATGGTTATCCAATGATTATCATTAACGTGCATAGGAAAATACGCCTACATAGTAACCAAATGATGTTAGTATTGACTAATAAAAACAAATAAATATGAAAGCAATACCTTGTCCCGTCTGAAATACTCATCCATTACTCTTGCGAGGACTTTTGTTTTCTTTGTAACATTCTCTGAGTCTAAATCATTTACTGACTTGGTATTTCCCCTTGCCCTATTCAACATAAATTTGGGGAACCATGTTGTTGATATGTAACGATCAGAAATCACGGTGTTGTAGGTGTTTACTATATGCATTGATGATCTGCATACATAAACAAAAAATTTCTATCAACTTGTGAAGTACAAATGAGAGTTTTGTTAAAACCAAACTCATACTTACAGCACCATTCAACCATTTAAACGTCAGGACATCGTGAAGCATAGCTAGCGTGCATATGTCCCCATATGGTGGCGGCACATCAACCACGGTTCGGTGTGCATGCTTCTTTGACGACGCGAGAGTCTCAACAAAAACTCTGGCTGCCTCTATGTGATCCGGAGTCATATTACTTGCTAGAATTGAATGTGGTGACGATGCAAACAGATCTAAAACAATGCAGCTACGGTCGGTTATATAATAAAAGAATTACATAACGCGTGAATGAATTATAAAGTAGTATTTGACTTACTTTTTAACACGTTTCTTGCGGGTAATGAGAAGGTCGTAGGGGGATTGACAATATTTTGACTTTTTTCTTTTGCGCTTACCTTCATTTTCCTGACTGCCTTCACCATTACTTATGTAGCTCTCTGCAGGGAAACTCTCAAATGTGCCTTCCGACTTTGTTGGTGACAAAGCATCCATAGACTCACCAGAAATATCAGCATTCTGCGGAGTTCGGGACATAGACGGAAAGTCTTTTGTCCGTACAGTTGATGCCGAAGATGAAGAGTTTCCATTATCATCTATAATGAAAGGATCAGTAGCTTCACCTTTACCCGGTGTTGTCGCCGGAGCACCCGTGTCATCAACGGGCACGGAGGTATCATTCATACCCGTAGGTGATTCAATATCTGGCCAATATTTTGATGACTTGTACTTGCCATTCTCCATCCCAACTCCTTCACCTACATTATCAAATTCGTCATTGTTGTCCCTCTTATTGGGTTTGTACAACACACCTTCCGTGTTCAACCATTCCATTACCATCTACAAACACAAATGAAACACGATTAGTAGTTGAACAATTAAAACACGTTCAATACAACTTCTAAATTACCTGTGCACATCTTTCGGATATATTGAGAACCTCCTTGTGAAGCAGCTTTATGTATGTCATCACACAGTCCATACTATAAGTCGTGTTCGATGAAATCGTGGACGTGCTTGGCTTTCTACTCCTGCCACCACCTTTTCATTTAGGTTTCTTCGTTTCTTCCTCTGGGACAGTCCCTTCACGTGCTACCTTAGCACGTCTGTACTCTTAGCTAATGCAGTTTTCAATCTGTACAACAAAAAATAAAATGAATTAAATAACGAATATACTTAATTACTATGTGAAACCAATAAGGACTATACTTACTGACTTACATTGTCGGTGCCCCGCCCGTGCATGTTGTCATAGTCGTCTCGCTTTTTCCCTTCAGTTTCTGGCCAGTTAAGCATTAGTGGGTATTCACGAGACAAAGGATCAAATGTATCCACACCAATTGGCTCAACTTTTTCCCAGTATATATACTTCATGATAGTAAACACAAGTAGTCAGACACATAGATCACATATGTACATACAACTATTACGAAATGACTTGTACCTGAAGAAGAGCCAAGTTCTCGATAGGCCACTTGAATTTGTCAAGATCTTTGACTATTTTTTTAATAGCATCCATGCACACCCCCAACGTGAAATCGTTTCAATTGTACGACTTGATAGCGTTCACGTCCTCCACCATTTTGTAATAATGATAAGGAACAAACTTGGTGGGTTGTGGTGCTAAGACTGTACCCATAAGAACCAGTACGGCCCTTCTCACAAAATCATCATCATATGACTGACTATCAACAATATTGGGATGGCCACGGCGGTGCGACCGTCGGATCGGGGTGAGGTCATGCGCGGAGGCGGCGGGGTTAGGCTGTCCTGGGGCGAGGTAATGGTGGCGTGGTTTCCATGCCATGCACGCATGTACATCGTCATAGACGTGGTCACACCATAGTGGGCCCCTTGTCCCGTCCCGTAAAACTACCACCAGCTGACCCATGATGCATTTATTGAAAACATGCATTATACTTTAACAGTTCTAGTTTAATACCACATCGCTAAGCCGGCGCGCCATTGACTCCTTTATATAATTTTATTTTGCTCAATGAACAAACATCTGAGTTTGTGGGACTCTATTTCGAGGATATGCAGGATCGATGTGAGTCTTCACCTGCTCAGAGCTTGTGAAGGTTCACATGGATCATGCATATTCTTCAAAAATAGAGCCATTATCTCCGATGTTTTTTTAACAACAGAAAATATTAATGTGTTTTTTTCTAATGCAACCATTCAAATTTTTTGCACACGCACTCATCACCGGGGCCATCCTGCATGCAAGTTTTCATAATTCTCTGACACCGTATGAATTTCTTATGGTTTTCTCCGTGAAACACACCAAAAACACTGACCAGGCGTGACCCAACGTGCGTTTGGTGTCCGAATTCGTTCAAATCTTGCGAGGGGCCCTAAGATGGGCTTGCCCACTGCCTCCCAAATTTGGGTGACGTTTCGTGCATGCCACCTCGTACCACCCATGCAACCGACACTGATCGCATATGAAGGATGTCAGTCCCGTACTACGTTTTCTTTTTTGACTCAGCCGGTGGACCCCAAACTTTTTGCACACGCACTCATCACCAGGGCCATCATGCGTGCAAGTTTTCATAATTTTCTGACACCGTATGAATTTCTTATGGTTTTCTCCGTGAAACGCACCGAAAACACTGACCAGGCGTGACCCAACGTACGTTTGGTGTCCGAATTCATTCAAATCTTGCGTGGGGCCCTAAGATGGGCATGCCCACTGCCTCCCAAATTTGGGTGACGTTTCGTGCATGCCACCTCGTACCACCCATGCAACCGGCACTGATCGGATATGAAGGATGTCAGCCCCGTACTGCGTTTTCTTTTTTGACTCAGCCAGTGGACGCCAAACTTTTTGCACACGCACTCATCACCAGGGCCATCATGCGTGCAAGTTTTCATAATTTTCTGACACTGTACGAATTTTTTATGGTTTTCTCTGTGAAACGCACCGAAAACACTGACCGGGCGTGACACAACGTGCGTTTAGTGTCCGAATTCGTTCAAATCTTGCGTGGGGCCCTAAGGTGGGCATGCCCACTGCCTCCCAAAATTGGGTGACGTTTCGTGCATGCTACCTCGTACCACCCATGCAACCGGCACTGATCGAATATGAAGGATGTCAGCCCCGTACTGCGTTTTCTTTTCTGACTCAGCCGGTGGACCCCAAACTTTTTGCACACGCACTCATCACCAGGGCCATCATGCGTGCAAGTTTTCATAATTTTCTGACACTGTATGAATTTCTTATGGTTTTCTCCGTGAAACGCACCGAAAACACTGACCAGGCGTGACCCAACGTACGTTTGGTGTCCGAATTCATTCAAATCTTGCGTGGGGCCCTAAGATGGGCATGCCCACTGCCTCCCAAATTTGGGTGACGTTTCGTGCATGCCACCTCGTACCACCCATGCAACCGGCACTGATCGGATATGAAGGATGTCAGCCCCGTACTGCGTTTTCTTTTTTGACTCGGCCAGTGGACGCCAAACTTTTTGCACACGCACTCATCACCAGGGTCATCATGCGTGCAAGTTTTCATAATTTTCTGACACTGTACGAATTTTTTATGGTTTTCTCTGTGAAACGCACCGAAAACACTGACCGGGCGTGACACAACGTGCGTTTAGTGTCCGAATTCGTTCAAATCTTGCGTGGGGCCCTAAGGTGGGCATGCCCACTGCCTCCCAAAATTGGGTGACGTTTCGTGCATGCTACCTCGTACCACCCATGCAACCGGCACTGATCGAATATGAAGGATGTCAGCCCCGTACTGCGTTTTCTTTTCTGACTCAGCCGGTGGACCCCAAACTTTTCGCACACGCACTCATCACCAGGGCCACCATGCGTGCAAGTTTTCATAATTTTCCGACACCGTATGAATTTCTTATGGTTTTCTCCGTGAAACGCACCGAAAACACTGACCAGGCGTGACACAACGTGCGTTTGGTGTCCGAATTGGTTCAAATCATGCGTGGGGCCCTAAAATGGGCATGCCCACTGCCTCCCAAATTTGGGTGACATTTCATGCATGCCACCTCGTACCACCCATGCAACCGACACTGATCGGATATGAAGGATGCCAGCCCCGTAGTGCATTTTCTTTTCTGACTCAGCCGGTGGACCCCAAACTGTTTGCACACGCACTCATCACCAGGGCCATCATGCGTGCAGGTTTTCATAATTTTCCGACATCGTATGAATTTCTTATGGTTTTAATACTAATTAAATTCTATATTAAGTAGTGTTTTTAATATAATTACATAATAAATTCTATATTAAGTATTGTTTTTAACATAACTACTTAATAAGTTCTATATCAAGTAGTGTTTTTTAAGAAGGGTATTTTCCAAATTGTTATTAGTTATAAATTATAACAAAAAACTCTTTACTATTATGAAAACAACTTTAGCCATTAATGCAAAACACATAAAAATAAATAATGAACATTAGAGAAATTATAGAACATTTATACAATACGTAGGGCTTTTCATTAATTATAGAACATTTATTAAAAAACTTAATATTATTTTGTAAACAATAAACAAAAAATAAAAACAAAACTTCGAAAGCGCGCGTTGGCCGGCCCAGTGACTGTGCGCGACGGCGCGCGTGGGCCGGCCCATTGACTGTGCGCGAGATGCGGGGGCAGGGTCGGCGGGGGTCAGGACTAAAGTTTAGCCCCACCTCGCCCGCCGAACGACGCCGCGACCGCCTTATGTACCATCCTTACGAAATAAATTCTATATTAAGTAGTGTTATTAATATAATTACTTAATAAATTTTGTATTAATATTGTTTTTAATATAACTACTTAATAAATTCTATGTGAAGTAGTGTTTTTTATGAACGGTCGTTTCATAATTATTAGTTATAGCAATAAACTCATTAATATTTTTTAATAAACTGAAAATTGTTAGGCATTAACACAAAACTCATAAAAAATAATAATAAAACTCATTATTTTTACCTATAAATTGTAATAACAAACTCATTATTCTTACTTATAAATTATAACAAAAAACTCATTATTATTATGAAAAAACTATTAGCCATTAATGCAAATCACATTACAGTACTAAACTCTGCATATATTTCAAGTATTTTTTAGCCATTAATTAACATTACATAAATATTAAAAATATAATTACTAATCTACACAAATAATTGAACAAAATATTCATTAGGAAAAACTCATTATCAATTAATTATCAAAAAACTCATTATTGTTTTTGCAATTAATTATAAAAAACTCATTATTTTTTCCTATAAATTATAATAAACAACTCATTATTATTATAATAAATCTAGTTAACAATTCTATATTATGTATGGATTTTATTAATTATACTTTTTTGTACGATAACGAAAGGCATAAATAACTAAAAAACTTAATACTATTTAAAAAACAAAAGTCTTGACTGTGCGCGACGGCCCAGTGACTGTGCGCGATGCCGCGCGTGGGCCGGCACATTGACTGTGCGCGCGGTGCGAGGGCAGGGTCGGCGGGGGTCAGGACTAAAGTTTAGTCCCACCTCGCCCGCCGAACGACGCCGCGACCACCTTATATACCATCCTCCCACCTCCCTTTTGAACTCCTCTGTTTCCCGCCCCGTCCCGCCACTGCCCCGTTTGACTGTGCTGCAGGCCGTAGCTGGGCCGAAAGGCCGGCCCTTTCGCCGCCCGGCTTGATCGGGCCGGACCGATTAAGCCCAGGTGCGGCATGCAAGCACAGGTGGGCTTATTTTTTTGCATCACTATTTTCTTTTGCCTTCTATGAGTCACGGCGCGGGGGGAGGTGGAAGGGGCGCTTTTTTAGTCCCACCTCGCGCGCTGAGGGACGCCACGACCGGCTTATATAGCCGCATTCGTGTACATTGCTATATGAGACAGTTAGTAATAATTTGGTTTCACTTTGCATTCCTAGGGGCGGCACTGTCTTACTACCCGGACAGTGTAAGCTCATTACACTGCCCGGGCAGTGCGTCAGAGCTGCCAGTTGCAGTGTAAACTCAAATCACATCATTAGTATCTGTCTTATTTTTTATTATTTGCCATACTATGCAAATTTAGTCTCACCTCAGTCAAATTACATTAGTACAATCTACATTATTTTTTGACATCCTTCAAATGAACCCAAACTACATTAGTAATATCTACCATCATGACTAGGATGCATGACAAGTTTCATACCTTTTGCCACTTTATGAATTTTCTACAATTTTTTTGGAGAAAACACTGACCGGACGTGACGCAACGTGGTATTTGTGTCGAAATACGATCAATTTTTGGATTCAGTGTGGGGGTGGGCATACCAACTCACTTACAAAATTTCAAGCAATTCTGAAGATGGCAAAAAATTGACCTCGTTCTCCGGATGCCGTTCGGGTAGGAGTGAAGGCACCTTCCGAAAGCAAGTTTTTTTCAACATCTTTGAAATGAACCCAATTTTTTATAGTGTTCTACCATCATGACTAGGATGCACGACAAGTATCGTGGCTTTTTACCACTTCACGAATTTTCTACAATTTTTTCGGTGAAAACAACTAAAACAATTACCAGAGGTGACGCAACGTGCTATTGGTGTCGAAATACGATCAATTTTTGGATTCAGTGTGGGAGTGGGCATACCAGCTCACTTGCAAAATTTGAGGCCATTCCGAATATGTAAAAAAATTGACCTCGTTCTCCGGATACCATTTGCGTGAGCAAACGCCCCGTCCGAAAAGTAGTTTTTTTTCGACATCCTTCAAATGAACCCAATTTTATTCATAGTGTTCTACCATCATGACTAGGATGCACGACAAGTTTCGTGGCTTTTTACCACTTTACTAATTTTCTATAATTTTTTCGGTGAAAACACCTAAAACACTGACCGTACGTGACACAACGTGCTATTGGTGTCGAAATACGATCAATTTTTGGATTCAATGTGGGTGTGGGCATACCAGCTCACTTGCAAAATTTGAGGCCATTCCGAATATGTCAAAAAATTGACCTCATTCTCCGGATACCGTTCGGGTAGGAGCAAATCATTTTGTACGATTTTCACTGAGAAAACATAGTAAACCACTCTTCGGATGTGTTTGGTCTGCCAATACGTTCAAATTTTAGTTGAGTGTTGGGGGTGGGCATATCAACTCATTTGCAAACATTGAGGTAATTCTCAAGGGTGCTTTTTAATGTATATACACATAATTTATAAAATATAAACAAACATACATATGTATAAACAATTGTGATGTTTTTCTATATATTTCATAATTTTTTTATAATGTATAAATAAACACATTAGTAAAAGATAATTTCTGAATATTAATTAAAACACAAAAAACAATATAAATGACACGGGGCGTCTGTCCGGACAGTTTTTCGTTTATTTTGCATCTTTCCTTTGTTCTTTCAACAATTTTCGGGTTACAATATTTTTAACAATATTGATAATGTTCGAATAGCACGATAATTCATTACCTCATTAAATAAAACATAACAAATTTTTTTAGATAAACCGATTCGACTTCATTCATAATTAAACATAAACTTAAACCGCTCCAACTACATAACTTAGAATCGAATTTAAATTTAAACATAAACTTAAATTAAACCTAAATCTAAACCTAGACTACTCCTTGTCGCTGCCGCCAGTGAGGTCGATGACCGGCGCCATGCCGCCATCGCCGTCGTCGCCGCTGGACTCGTCGTCCGACCCTCACAGGTCCGCCTCCTCCCGCGCCTGCTGCAGCTGCACTGCCGCCAAGGCCGCCTCCCGGTCCGCGGCCTTGCGCACCGCCACCAAGGCCGCCTCGTCTACCGACTGGGCCAGCACCGCAAGCAGCCCTAGCGTGTCGTCAGGGTCGCCGTCCTGCATGAGGGCGGCCTGCTCCGGTGGGATGGGGACCAGCGCCGGGGCAGGGGGCGGCTTCTCTGCCGGGGACCGTGGGGCGGGAGCAGGTGCGGCGTGGCGGCGGTGGCTAGACCCGACCTCGGCGGTGATGTCTCCGACGGGCTGGCCGGCCGCCACATCCCTGAACGTGCCGGGGACGACATCGAAATCTTTGCCCCGCTAGAAGCCACGGCGGGCCCTACGGTTGTACCGGCCGCCAGGGAAAGCACGGAGCTGCGCCGTCGTCGGCGGCAGGCCAAGGGTAGGTCGGCCGTCCGCGCCGATCCTCCATGGCCCGGGAACCTTTGTCGCCGGCGGCACCATCAGGCCAAACCGCGCCAGGTCCTTGGTGTCGCCGATCGTGAGGCTGGACGGCCAGGCGCCGCCCGGCCAAGCCCCCTCGTCGGAGTCGCTCGAAGACATGGCGGCCGCGGTGGAGGGGAGAATATGGAGTGGCGCGGTGGAGGGGAGAGGATGCGGTGGAGAAGGCCGGCACGGGTTGGCCTAATCTCGAAATACGCCAACCCAACAAGTACCTTTGGAGACACCTGTAGAGCACCTTTATAATCACCCAGTTACGTTGTGAAGTTTGGTAGCACACAAAGTGTTCCTCTGGTAAACGGGAGTTGCATAATCTCATAGTCATAGGAACATGTATAAGTCATGAAGAAAGCAATATCAATATACTAAACGATCGTGTGCTAAGCTAACGGAATGGGTCATGTCAATCACATCATTCTCCTAATGATGTGATCCCGTTAATCACATGACAACTCATGCCTATGGTTAGGAAACATAACCATCTTTGATCAACGAGCTAGTTTAGTAGAGACATACTAGTGACACTCTGTTTGTCTATGTATTCACACATGTATTATGTTTCCGGTTAATACAATTCTAGCATGAATAATAAACATTTATCATGATATAAGGAAATAAATAATAACTTTATTATTGCCTCTAGGGCATATTTCCTTTAGAGTATTCAACCCAAATTTATTGATTCGACACAAGGGGAGCCAAAGAATATTCTCAAGTATTAGCAGCTGAGTTGTCAATTCAACCACACCTGGATAACTTAATATCTACAGCAAAGTATTTAGTAGCAAAGTAATATGGAAGTAACATAACGGTAGCAATGTAATATTTTTGGGTTTTGTAGTGATTGTAACAGTAGCAACGGAAAAGTAAATAAGCGAAGAACAATATGTGAAAAGCTCGTAGGCATTGGATCAGTGATGGAGAATTATGCCGGATGCGGAACAGTCATAACATAGGGTGACACAGAACTAGCTCCAATTCATCAATGTAATGTAGGCATGTATTCCAAATATAGTCATACGTGCTTATGGAAAAGAACTTGCATGAAATCTTTTGTCCTACCATCCCGTGGCAGCGGGGTCCTAATGGAAACTAAGGGATATTAAGGCCTCCTTTTAATAGAGTACCGGACCAAAGCATTAACACATAGTGAATACATGAACTCCTCAAACTACGGTCATCACCGGGAGTGGTCCTGATTATAGTCACTTCGGGGTTGCCGGATCATAACACATAGTAGGTGACTATAGACTTGCAAGATAAGATCAAGAAATCACATCTATTCATGAAAACATAATAGGTTCAGATCTGAAATCATGGCACTCGGACCCTAGTGACAAGCATTAAGCATAGCAAAGTCATACCAACATCAATCTAAGAACATAGTGGATACTAGGGATCAAACCTAACAAAACTAACTCAATTACATGATAAATCTCATCCAACCCATCACCGTCCAGCAAGCATACAATGGAATTACTCACGCACGGCAGTGAGCATCACGAAATTGGTGATGGAGGATGGTTGATGATGACGATGGCGACGGATTCCCCTCCCCGGAGCCCCGAACGGACTCTAGATCAGCCCTCCCGAGAGAGTTTAGGGCTTGGCGGAGGCTCCATATCGTAAAACGCGATGAATCTTTCTCTCTGATTTTTTTCTCCCCGAACACGATTATATGGAGTTGGAGTTGAGGTCAGTGGAGCTCCAGGGGGCCCACGAGGCAGGGGGCGCGCCCAGGGGGGCAGGCGCGCTCCCCACCCTCGTGGCAAAGGTGTGGGCCCCCTAGCCTTGATTCTTTCGCCAGTATTTTTATTATTTCCAAAAATAATCTCCGTGGAGTTTCAGGTCATTCCGAGAACTTTTGTTTTTGCACATAAATAACACCATGGCAATTTTGCTGAAAACAGCGTCAGTCCGGATTAGTTCCATTCAGATCATGCAAGTTAGAGTCCAAAACAAGGGCAAAAGTGTTTGGAAAAGTAGATACGACGGAGACGTATCAACTCCCCCAAGCTTAAACCTTTGCTTGTCCTCAAGCAATTCAGTTGATAAACTAAAAGTGATAAAGAAAAACATTTACAAACTCTGTTTGCTCTTGTTGTTGTAAACATGTAAAGCCAGCATTCAAGTTTTCAGCAAAGATTATGATCTAACCATATTCACAATAACTCTTAGGTCCCATGTTTACTCATATCAATGGCATAATCAACTAGCAAGCAATAATAATAAATCTCGGATGACAACACTTTCTCAAAACAATCATAATATGATATAACAAGATGGTATCTCGCTAGCCCTTTCTGAGACCGCAAAACATAAATGCAGAACACCTTTAAAGATCAAGGACTGACTAAACATTGTAATTCATGGTAAAAGAGATCCATTCATAGTCATACCCAATATAAATTAATAGTAATGGATGCAAATGACAGCGGTGCTCTCCAGCTAGTGCTTTTTAATAAGAGGGTAATGACTCAACATAAAAGTAAATAGATAGGCCCTTCGCAGAGGGAAGCAGGGATTTGTAGAGGTGCCAGAGCTCGGTTTTGAAATAGAGATGAATAATATTTTGAGTGGCATACTTTCATTGTCAACATAACAACCAAGAGATGGCGGTATCTTCCATGCTACACACATTATAGGCGGTTCCCAAACAGAATGGTAAAGTTTATACTCACCCTCCACCAACAAGCATCAATCCATGGCTTGCCCGAAACAATGAGTGCCTCCAACTAACAACAGTCCCGGGGGAGTTTTGTTTGCAATTATTTTGATTTGATTTGCATAAAGCATGGGACTGGGCATCCCGGTGACCAGCCATTTTCTCGTGAGTGAGGAGCGGAGTCCACTCCTCTTGAGAATAACCCGCCTAGCATGGAACATATGGACAACCCTGGTTGATACATGAGCTATTCGAGCATACAAAACAGAATTTCATTTGAAGGTTTAGAGTTTGGCACATACAAATTTACTTGGAACAGCAGGTAGATAGCGCATATATAGGAAGGTATGGTGGACTCATATGGAATAACTTTGGGGTTTAAGGGATTGGATGCACAAGTAGTATTCCCGCTTAGTACAAGTGAAGGCTAGCAAAAGACTGTGAAGCGACCAACTAGAGAGCGACAACAGTCATGCAAATGCATTAAAATTAATAAACATTGAGTGCAAGCATGAGTAGGACATAATCCACCATGAACATAAATATCGTGAAGGCTATGTTGATTTGTTTCAACTACATGTGTGAACATGTGCCAAGTCAAGCCACTTGAATCATTCAAAGGAGGATACCACCCCATCATACCACATCACAACCATTTTAATAGCATGTTGGCACATAAGGTAAACCATTATAAGCTCCTAGCTAATTAAGCATGGCATAAGCAACTATAATCTCTAATTGTCATTGCAAACATGTTTATTCACAGTAGGCTGAATCAGGAACGATGAACTAATCATATTTACAAAAACAGGAGAACACAAGGCAATATGGGCTCTTGGTTAAATGAACAATAATGCATATAAGAGCCACTTCAACATTTTCATCATGGTCTTCTCCTATCGACCCCCAAAGAAAAGAAAAGAAATAAAACTATTTACACAGAAAAGCTCCGAACAAGAAAAAGAAGAACAGGAAATCTTTTTGGGTTTTCTTTTTAATTACTACTACTACAGCAAGAAAGTAAACTAGCTGAAAGCTACAACTATTTTTTTGGTTTTTCTTAAAGTTTTTCAAACACACGAGAAGAAAGCAAGAAAAAGGAAAATAAACTAGCATGGATATTACAATGAAAGAGTATGAGCACCGACATCTAGCAATGAATGTGTAAACATAAATGTAATGTCGGTGGGAAATACGTACTCCCCCAAGCTTAGCCTTTTGGCCTAAGTTGATTTATTGCCACGGATGGCCTGGCGGATATCCAAAGTTATAACCGGGGTCGTACTGAGAAGAAGAAGCCTATGATTGCCACTGGTTGGCAATTATCTCCGGATCCCACTGGTAATTAGACTGTCGTGGAGGATCAAATTGCGGTTCCGGCTCTGGCTCTGTAGCTGATGTAGGGTTCCGGTAGGCGTGAATGGCCGCCAGCGGAACGAGATACTGACCTGCAGATAAATCAAACAAGGAAGGTGGAGGCAAGGTAATTGTCTCACTGTGATGTTTATCAAAGAACAATTTGTATTTAAGCACCCTTTCCCTATTCTTAACAACAAAATCATGCGCTACCATACTCTTATAATCTAAATAAACAGTAGGCAGCAATTTTTCTTCTTTTTCATAGTGGCTAATAGGTATGTTATAGTATGCAGCAAGGCGTGAAGCATAGACACCTCCAAAGATGGGCCCCTTTGTACAGTTCAGACTTAACCGTTTGGCAATAATAGCGCCCATACTAACAGAGTCATCACGGAATAAAGCATGGAACAAAATAATAATATTAGGGACACTAAGGTTTCCACAGTATCCGCGACCAATTAAGCAACAACTAGCAAATATTGCAAAGTAGCGTAAAACAGGAAAATGTATGCTAGTGATTCTTGCATCAGAAACCTTCGTAGTTTCCCCTACGGTAATAGTGTCAATAAACCCGTCCACATCTCTACGATGTGGTTCCTCTAAGCTACCCTCGAAAGGTATTTTGCAAACCCTGCAAAATTCATATAGTGACATCTTCTTAACCACATCATATAAATGAAACTCTACTAAAGGAGGTGATTCCTTAGGATAATAGTAGAAGTTTTGCACAAAAGTATTGGTGAGCAAGAGATACTGTTCGCGTTGGTCACGGAGGAAGTCGGTGAGGCCTGCATTCTCAGCCAATTCATAAAAATCATCATAAATCCCAACTGCTCTCAAGAAAGTATCGGAAGGCCATTCACACGGCCGAACCTCCATGGTGCAAGGCAGATTATATTTGGGCCTCTCTGCTTCTTCACTTTGCTTTTCTTTCGAGCTTCGGCTCGATGAGCCCCTCAAAAATCTCTTCATCGTTTTCTGAAAATTTCTAAAAAATTTAGTAATTTCAAATAAAAGTGAACCAAGCTCAACAAAATTGATAGCAACTACTCCTACAAGTGCCTAGAGCCTATATCATGCATTAGAACTACTTGGAACCATATAAATTTGACATGCAAGCTCAAGAACATGGTCACCTAGGCAGCACAAATTTGCAATGAATAAAGCACTAGAACAAAAACTAATTGGACCAATGGAGGATTCACATACCAAGGAACAATCCCCCAAAGCAGTTTTGTGAGAGGTGCTTTGAGCAAGGAGATCGAAAATCGTAGCAAAGTAAGCTAGAACTCGTGCTTGAGCTGGTTGGTGATTTTTTGGGGAGGAAGAAGAAGTGTGTGGGTGCAGGAATAAGTGGAGGGGAGCCACCATGGGCCCACGAGGCAGGGGGGCGCGCCCTGGACCCTCGTGGCCAGGTGCTTGCTCCCCCTGTTGTGTTCTCAGTGCCAGATATTCTCATATATTCCAGAAAAAACCATATTAAATTGGCAGGGCATTTGGAGAACTTTTATTTTTGGGGTATTTTTATATTGTACGGATAATCCAGAAAACTGGTAAAAAATACTATTTTTACTTTATTTCAACTAAATAACACAAAGTAGAAGAAGGGTACAGAAGGTTGTAATTTCTAACTTCATCCATCTCATGCTCATCAAAAGGAATCCACTAACAAGGTTGATCAAGTCTTGTTAACAAACTCATTCCGAATAACATGGAACCGGAGAAATTTCGAATAACCATATGTTACCTCAACGGGGATATGCACATCCCCAATAATAAGAATATCATATTTCTTCTTGACAGTAGGAAGAGGAAATTCAAAACCTCCAATAATGATCGATGGAATTTTTTCAATAGAATTGATACTTTGGACTTGAGGTTGTTTCCTCGGAAAGTGTACCGTATGCTCATTACCATTAATATGAAAAGTGACATTGCCTTTGTTGCAATCAATAACAGCCCCTGCAGTATTCAAAAAATGTCTTACAAGAATAATAGACATACTATCGTCCTCGGTAATATCAAGAATAACAAAGTCTGTTAAAATAGTAACGTTCGCAACCACAACAGGCACACCCTCAAGAATAACGAAGTCTGTTAAAATAATAACAAAGTCTGTTAAAATAGTAACGTTTGAGTATATCCATTAAACGCATACGCAAGAAGATAGGTCTAATCATTCCAGCAAAGCGCTCAAAATCCTCATCATCCTTTTTCTTGGATGGTTTGGGAGGAAAAGGCATGGGTTTCTGAACCCATGGTTCTCTTTCTTTACCGTGCTTCCTAGCAACAAAGTCTCTCTTATCATAACGTTGACTCTTTGATTGTGGGTTATCAAGATCAACTGCAGGTTCAATTTCTACATCATTATCATTGCTAGGTTGAGCATCAACATGAACATCATCATTAACATTATCACTAGGTTCATGTTCATCACCAGATTGTGTTTCAGCATCAGAAATAGAAATATCATTGGGATTCTTAGGTGTTTCAGCAATAGGTTCACTAGAAGCATGCAAAGTCCTATCATTTTTCTTTTTCTTCTTTTTAGAAGGCTAGGTGCATCTATATTATTTCTCTGAGAATCTTGCTCAATTCTCTTACGATGGCCTTCAGGATACAAAGGTTCCTGAGTCATTTTACCAGTTCTAGTAGCCACTCTAACAGCATAATCATTATTCTTACTATTCAGTTCATTGAGCAAATCATTTTGAGCTTTAAGTACTTGTTCTACTCGAGTGGTAACCATAGAAGCATGTTTACTAATGAGTTTAAGTTCACCTTTAACTCTAGACATGTAATCACCCAAGTGTTAAATAATATAAGCATTTGGTTTTAATTGTCTACCAAAATAAGCTTTAAAATCTTCTTGCTTAACCATAAAGTTATCAAACTCATCCAAACATTGGCTAGCAAACTTAGTAGGAGGGATTTCAGCTTTATCATATCTATACAGAGAATTTACCTTTACTACCTGTGTCGGGTTATCGAGACCATGAGTTTCTTCAATAGGTGATGAATTAAGATCATATATTTCTTCAACAAGCGGTAAATTAAGACCATGTATTTCTTCAATAGGAGGTAAATTCTTAACATCTTCAGCTTTTATACCTTTTTCTTTCATAGATTTCTTTGCCTCTTGTATATCTTCATGACTGAGAAATAGAACACCTCTTTTCTTTGGAGTTGGCTTAGGAGTTGGTTCAGGAATTGGCTCAGGAAGTGTGCAATTATTTTCATTAGTCAACATATTATTCAACAAAATTTTAGCTTCATCTGGTGTTCTTTCCCTGAAAACAGAACCAGCACAACTATTCAGGCGGTCTCTGGAAGCATCGGTTAATCCATTATAAAAGATATCAAGTATTTCATTTTTCTTAAGAGGATGATCAGGCAAAGCATTAAGTAATTGGAGAAGCCTCCCCAAGCTTGTGGGAGACTCCCTTCTTCAATTTGCACAAAATTGTATATATCCCTTAAAGCAGCTTGTTTCTTATGAGTAGAGAAATATTTAGCAGAGAAGTAATAAATCATATCTTGGGGACTACGCACACAACCATATCTTAGCATCACCATTTAATGAGAACGGAAATATTTTAAGGATATAAAAGTGGCGGGTTCTCTCATCATTAGTGAACAGGGTGGCTATATCATTTAATTTAGTAAGATGTGCCACAACAGTTTCAGATTCATAGCCATAAAAAGGATCGGATTTCAACCAAAGTAATTATATCGGGATCAATGGAGAATTCATAATCCTTATCAGTAACAAAGATAGGTGAAGTAGCATAAGTAGGATCATATTTCATTCTAGCATCCAGAGTTTTTTGTTTCAGCTTAGCTAATAATTTCTTAAGATCACTTCTATCATTGCAAGCAAGAAAGTCTCTAGCAGTTTATTCATCCATAACATAGCCCTCAGGCACAACAGGTAATTCATATTTATTATGAGAGTCTTCATCATCACTTTCTTCAATATTACCAGTTTCAATA
Source organism: Triticum aestivum (assembly GCF_018294505.1). Lineage (NCBI taxonomy): Eukaryota > Viridiplantae > Streptophyta > Magnoliopsida > Poales > Poaceae > Triticum > Triticum aestivum. Next base: position 52,511,472 of record NC_057800.1, read on the forward strand.
ATTTCATTCTCTCTAGCCTTAGCAAGTTGTTCATCAAGAAATTCACCAAGTGGCACAGTAGTATCAAGCATAGAAGTAGTTTCATCATAAGTATCATGCATAGCAGAAGTGGCATCATCAATAACATGCGACATATCAGAATTAATAGCAGAAGTAGGTTTAGGTGTCGCAAGCTTACTCAAAACAGAAGGTGAATCAAGTGCAGAGCTAGATGGCAGTTCCTTACCTCCCCTCGTAGTTGAGGGATAAATTTTTGTTTTCGCGTCTTTCATGTTCTTCATAGTGACCAGCAGATATAAATCCCAAATGACTCAAAGAATAGAGCTATGCTCCCCGGCAACGGTGCCAGAAAATAGTCTTGATAACCCACAAGTATAGGGGATCGCAACAGTTTTCAAGGGTAGAGTACTCAACCCAAATTTATTGATTCGACACAAGGGGAGCCAAAGAATATTCTCAAGTATTAGCAGCTGAGTTGTCAATTCAACCACACCTGGATAACTTAATATCTGCAGCAAAGTATTTAGTAGCAAAGTAATATGGAAGTAACGGTAATGGTAGCAAAGTAATATTTTTGGGTTTTGTAGTGATTGTAACAGTAGCAACGGAAAAGTAAATAAGCGAAGAACAATATGTGTAAAGCTCATAGGCATTGGATCGGTGATGGAGAATTATGCCGGATGCGGTTCATCATGTAACAGTCATAACATAGGGTGACACGAAACTAGCTCCAATTCATCAATGTAATGTAGGCATGTATTCCGAATATAGTCATACGTGCTTATGGAAAAGAACTTGCATGACATCTTTTGTCCTACCCTCCCGTGGCAGCGGGGTCCTAATGGAAACTAAGGGATATTAAGGCCTCCTTTTAATAGAGTACCGGACCAAAGCATTAACACATAGTGAATACATGAACTCCTCAAACTACGGTCATCACCGGGAGTGGTCTCGATTATTGTCACTTCGGGGTTGCCGGATCATAACACATAGTAGGTGACTATAGACTTGCAAGATAGGATCAAGAACTCACATATATTCATGAAAACATAATAGGTTCAAATCCGAAATCATGGCACTCGGGCCCTAGTGACAAGCATTAAACATTGCAAAGTCATAGCAACATCAATCTCAGAACATAGTGGATACTAGGGATCAAACCCTAACAAAACTAACTCGATTACATGATAAATCTCATCCAACCCATCACCGTCCAGCAAGCCTACAATGGAATTACTCACGCACGGCGGTGAGCATCATGAAATTGGTGATGGAGGATGGTTGATGATGAAATTGTCATATGCCTCCACACCCATCATCACCAGTCTCACATCCTCCTTATCTGGCACAAACTCATCATAGCCCCACTTTAGGATCCAGTTATGGAGAATACAACATGCAAGAACAAGCCTTATCATCTGCGGGAAAATGGTGGAATGGCTTCTAATCCAGGATCTTAAATATGTTATTCGGATCTCCAAATGTCCTATCAACCGTAACTCTAGGCTTGAGTGCTTGAGACTGGAAAATCCCCGTGCAATCCTAGGATAGTTCCTAGAAGAGAACTTGTTCAGATGGTACCTAGTTTTCCTGGAGGGTGAAAGAACACCAGAGCGACATGCATCGGGTCAAGCCATGTTGTCAGCAAGAATGTTAGTATCATGGGTTGATCCTTCCCAGCCAACTAACACATATGTGAACTCCATATCGAAGTCAACAGAAACAAGCACATTCTGGCTTGTGTAGTGCTTTCTACCCCTATATGATGCAGCCTCTGACAATAGGAATCTAGAAGTCACATGAGTATCATCTATTGCCGATACAATCATGTGATGGCACAAAAATATATAGTTACGACTATATGACAACAATAAAAGCATGTTATGGCATGAACTACGAGTAGTGCTCGCATTGAAATAGGGATACCATCTTGGACTCATGCGAATCTTGTCAGGAGTCTGCCCAATTTGTGTCGTGGTCATTTCTCCTTTGAACTCCCAAATAGCATACAAGACTTGATTGAAATACCTAATGGTGTCCATGGATCTCCTAAACGAGTTGTAAATAACTCTAAACATCTGATTATGACTTACATCATGAAGGAACATGGCAACTTTCTCTTCCACGGAGTTGTTGGTACTATCTTTGTAGTAGCCCATTGTACCTAAACGTCTCCACAAGCTTTGGAAAAGGTGCTCTTAGCATTCCAATCATGTTCACAGCCTTTACGTCACTGCAGTTGTAGATGTAGTTCAGATTCGTCATCCTCTCCCTATCTCAGATTAATAGTGGACCATAATGGATGACCCACTTATCACTGCTAGGAAAGCTCTTTGTTGACCAAGATGACCCAGGCCCGAATCACACTATGAGTGTTTTTGCCTGAACTACCAGCTTCATCTGTTCGTCCATAACTACCTAATCGCAACCTTGATTGTGCGGTAAGTAATGGAGAAATTGATCCTACACTGTACCCAATGACCTAATACAGGGGTGGGGTAGGTAGTATGTTGCTTACCCCCTTTGGAGCCAACAACCCACCCAAGGCGGAGACGCGGAGGACAAGACAAAGTCAAAGATGGAGGCGAGAAGCGGGTCCTAGTACCGGAGACTGAAGTCGTTGCCACCAACCGTGGCAAGAACTAGGGCTGGGTTTGTCCTAGCATTAGATGTGAGTGAGTAAATTGGGGCGATGCTAGATTTTACGCCACCCCCTCACGGACAGATATCCGTCTCACGCCATCTCTGCTTCCATTTCGCCTGCACCGCTGCATACTCCATGCCCCCTTTGCGCTCGAGTCAAAATGGGGTTGCTTTTATGGTTCGTGAGCGTGCGAGCCAAGCCCATGTGTATGCTACCAAACACATTTTAACAGCTCCCTACTGTCCAAACCACTCCACAAATTCGTTCATACGAACTGACAGTGTCCGGCCTAGGCGTCTCTCACCACGTCGATTCTGGGCTTAGCGGGCTGAGTTGAGGACTCGTTGGTCAGTTCTGTCCTAGGCCACAATTGGCGACCTATGACGCGCTATATGGAGACTCCGGAAGACTTGATGTACAAGCCAAAGATACGGGAGTTATGGACGACTCTACCTCCACCGACGTAACCGACTAGAATATGTAACCCTAGGACCCCCCCCCCCCTCACGGTGTGTTACATAAGCCGGGGCCGGGCTTGTCAATGGATACATTACAATCCCTTGGTGTTCACTTGTAGTTTGTACACACCCCAATCGTAATATATACGAGCATTAGTAGGGTATTATCTTCACCGTGAGAGCCCAAACCTGGGTAAAACCTTCTCTCCTGTTACCATCCATCCCATTCGCCTAGCAGGGATAGCCTACCGAGGGATCGGCCGGATTTAGCTTCGACATACGGACTGTGTGTGATGCAATGAGCAGCAGGGGACTCTTGTAGAGGCAATCGTTGGAGCTGAAGGAGGCGGCCAGCCAGTACGAAAACCTCTTCCACTTCCATGTATGATCTAGTGCTATGTTTTTATTTAGATAAGATTGGCATTATTTTGGGGCATTTTGTGTCATATGCCATCCATCATGCTTCTTTCGGTCCGTCTACAATCCAATCCACTTTTGTTTGTTTGCTAGCATCTTCTGCATGTGTATTCTAGCCATAGCTCAGTTGGATGGTTGCCCAAAATACGGTATGCGCGGCATGTAAATATGGCAAAACCACATCCAATCAACGCTTCTCATGTCGTGGAGGCCCAAGGGACGGCCAGGAAGTCTATGAGGAAACCATGTTGGTCAGTGGCCAAGCTAGTCAAGATCTTCTAGAGGGCGAATTACAAAATATAGATGTTTGGGGGTTTGGGGTACTATATTTTTTAATCTCGGGACCTTAAAAAATATATATTTTACAATATTTGTTTTTTTTTCTTGGGATCAATATCAGCAATGCAGTTCATCCAACGATACACCAAATTCCAACTATAGAACTATGAAACAATCAAACCTGAATGAACAAAATGTTGAACGACCAAGGTTGCACAATCAGCCATGGCTCCGCCATGATGCTGGTGGTGCAGATTGGGTTTTATCTTTTTTGGGGGGTAAATGGATGAGGAAGAGATAGGCTCTAAACAATGTGGAAATCATATAAGCGTTCCTACTCTCTAGAGAGGGAGAGTTGTGCCTAATCTTCAAGGTGTTTAGGTTTTATCTCAACAAGAAATACCCTGGGAGCCAAAGAAAAGCATGTTGTGAGTGTGTCACGGCCGTTTGCCGTGTGGTCCGCAAAACACGTACTCGGCTTTTACCTATATATACGACGAGAGTATTTCACCCTTGCGACGGCATATGGGGGGAGTAATCCGAGCACCGTTCTTCACCGTGTGTCTTATCATGAACACTCGCCTTGGGTTGATATAGGCTGAGTGACCAATAAAATACACTCGGCGTACCAAAAAACACAAGGCAAAATGTGTTTTTCTTGTAGTGAAAGGTAGCTAATTCCGCCGAGACCAACGTACGAAGCAACCTTAGCAGTCTGCTAGATCAATCTTGTGTTCGCTAGCACATGCACACGTATATAGAGCTACAAGTCGCCGGCTTGTATGATCAATACGAGCTAGCTTCACCTGCGTTGATCGATCTATCTCTCGCCGAAATGGACACGCACACGACGCCGTATTGGATGGCAACAGGGCTTTTATTGCTTGAGCCCTGCTTCGGTACAACCCCCCCCCCCCCCTCGCTTAACGTATAAAGGCATTTTGGGCATACGATGCTTAACGTGTCCCGCATCGTATGCGGCGTGCCCATACAGGTAGAGCCAAGGGCACGGCTCGAGCCGATACTGCTGGCTCACATCTATCCCCTCCCGTCGCGCGAAAAAACCCACGACCTGCGTTGATCACGTGGCCCATTCCAATGTCGCCCCGCCCCGCCGATCGCCGCCTTTCCCTGCCGATCTAGCCGTGATCACGCTGCCAATTCCAACGTCTCCCCGTCCGGCCGATCGCCGCCTTTCCCCGCCGATCGCCGACCATTCTCCCCGTCTTCACCCGGGATCTGGCCGCCGCGGACGTTGTTGGAATCGCCCGCCGTACGTGATCTGGCCTCCGTGCAGGTCGTCGCGGTGACGTCGCCTACGTGGACACCATCGCCGCCCGCAACTTCATGATCAACCTCTCCGAGAACGTCCTCGCCGTCCGCAGCCAGGCCAGGCCGTCCGAAGTGCACGTACCTGCCGTGTAAGCCGTCTAGTTTGTCAAAAAAATTGTACCTGTAAATAATTATGTGCAATCACTTGTTAGATATGAAGTCCTCATCGGTATGACCGTAGTACATTTAATTTGATTTAAAATTGATAGATCCATTTTTATTTATAATGTTGCAGTGTTGGTAGTGAGGGCATTCAATGGATAATGAAACTGGATTTACGGATCTGTTTTTGGATACAAGTGAGTGGGATGGTAGCGATAGTGTTGATCGTACGAATGGTAATGAAAGTAAAAATGATGATGATAGCAGCGACAATGAATCCTGGTCGTCGTACGATAATTTACCTGAGGAGGATTTTTAAAAGAAGGAGGAGGGTGCTTGTAGTGAAAACGTAAGTGACGTGTACATTCATTTCGTCGGATGAAGATCCATATGGGTACTTACATGTGCATATGATTTTTTTTATGTGCAGGAGGATATTGATGTCCAGAACGAGGAAAATCATGGTGTTGAATCTTTCGCGGATAACATAAGCCAGGTTCGGTCCAAAATTTAAGATGCCATACAATAATAAAAACTTGTTAATGACAACTTACACTTGCTTATGTGGAATATTGTAGGCTAACTTCGATGGTTGGAGTGGTGATGATGGCTATGAGCATGAGGATGGAGCTAATATGGACAGTGAGGAGGCTGAAATCCAGCAATGTGCGCTGAAGACACAGTTGAAGGTTATGGGTATGACATTTGCATCACAATGGGAGGCTTACATGTTCTATAATAACTATGCCAAAGACTGTGGATTCAGTATCAGAAAAGATAAGGTGAAACGAGGAAAAGGACTTTCAAACACTATTCGGTATAGGCGATACGTTTGCGCGAGGGCAGGAAAACGTCTCAGTAAATTTTTAAACCCGGAGGGCCGTACCCGCAGGTTAAGACCTGAGACTCGTTGCGAGTGTGGCGCACATTTAGTCGTGAAGTTGGACAAAGGATGTGGAGTTTGGTTCGTGGCAGCTTTTATGGATGATCACAACTATTTGTTGGCTAGAGCAGATGAGGTGGTATTTCTGCGGTCACATCGAGTGATGGGAGATCACCAGATAGCTGAGATCTTGGCGATGGAAGGAGCTGGGATCAGAAAGCATATCATCATCGACAACTTCATTAGCAGGTATGGCTCGTATGATAAGTGTGGGTTTCTGAGACGAGACGTCTACAACCTATGTTGCCGAGAAAAAATGAAGTTGATTGCGAAGAGTGATGCTAACACTTCAATCGGGATTATGAGGAACAGAAAGGAGAAGGATCCAGACTTTTTCTTTGAGTACGTGCTCGATAAGGAGGGCTGTTTGAAGAGCATGTTCTGGTGCGATGCACAGTCGCGGCAGGACTATCAGTTGTATGGAGATGTGACTGTGTTTGACAGCACGTATAAGATGAACAGATATGGTATGCCGTTCATCCCCTTTGTTGGTGTAAATAATCACCATTGCACCATAGTTTTTGGTTGTGCCATTGTGTCTGACGAGACTGAAGCGACGTACGTGTGGCTGCTCCAGACATTCCTGAAGGCCAATTGTCAGAAGAAGCCAAGGTCAATCATCACAGATGGAGGCGCTGCAATGATACGAGCTATTCGGTTGGTTTTGGTTGATGTGTTGCACCGTCTCTGCTCATGGCACGTGGAAAAAAAATATGCAGAAGCACCTTAATTACAAATCGCTAAATGAGTTTAGGGCACTCTTGTACTACTCCACCTCTCCAGCCAACTTTGAGGCGAGATGGCACGCTTTTGTCCATAAATGGAAGACTGATAAAACAGAAGAGTGGCTGCGTAGGATGTACAGGAAGAGGAGTCTGTGGGCAGAATCATATCTGTCAGATGGGTTTTTTCTGGGTATGCGAAGTAATCAGAGGAGTGAAAGCCTTAACTCTTGTCTTCACCTTCACCTAGACGGCGGTATGACTATTGTTGATCTAGTTGTGCATTATGAGAATTGCATAGTTCGACTACGTGAGAACGAGGCGCATGATGACTGTGTTTCAAATCAGTCATTGCCACTATCAGTCACAGAATATAAGGACATTGAGAAGCATGCTGCCAAAGTATTCGCTCATTCTAATTTTTATATTCTCCAACAAGATCTGATGAAGATGAGAGAGCTTGAGATTTTTGAGACGTTAGAGGGAGTTTACTGCCACACCTTCATCGTGACATGGAGAAATAACCGCAAATTCCAGTTCAGTGTGAATTATCGAGCTGAAAACTCTGAGATTACGATAGACTGCAGTTGTGGACGAATGCTTCGGAAAGGGTTGCCTTGCAAACACATTTTGTATGTGTTGGATCATCTGAAAATATCTAAAATACCTAAGTGTTGCATCCTTAAGAGGATGTCAAAAGTTGCGAGAGGTTGGCTGCCTGCACAGCGGAAGAGTGACATGTTTGGTTGGGGTTGGACAGGGGCAGAGCAGCGTGCTCGCTATAGTCAACTCAGTATAACAGGAGCTGAAGCTTTTCATGTTGCTTCAAATGATCCATTCGTCTTTGATGAGTTGATGCAGTGTCTGCAGAATATAATAGCGAAGAAAAATGTCCCTAATGATGATGTTGTTGGTAGTAGAAGAAATGTGCATGAGGAGCCACATGAGCCGGAACAGCATGTTGATGTCATAGGTGATCCCATGAAAGTTTTCACGAAGGGCGCCCCTAAACAGAGCATGACAGGGCGGGCAAAGAAAGATCCAAATGTTACAAAAAATGGAAGACCAAAATTATTTTTTAAGAGAAAACCCGGTCCTCTTTGTGGCACTTTTAAGAAAGAGGGCCATAGACGACAAACGTGCCCTGAGAATGAAAAGTAAGTTTTACATTATTTTAATTATTTTTTGTTTCTCTCTTTACAATTGTTTGATGAGTTGTTTACAATTTGTTATGTAGGAACCGGGCATAAAGATGAAGTATTCATAATCAATGGAAGGCACTGGGACAGAGTTCAATTAGCATGTCGTCCTATTTGTCGCTTTATTTTGGTTAATTTGTTCGATTGTAATGCGACATGGCACTCTCAGTTTATTTGTTTAAGGATAAGAGACATGGCACTTTGAGTTTATTGTTTATGGCACCTTGTTCAATGTTATGAGACATGCGATTTTTATTATTATGTGTGAAACATGATATATTTGTATGAATATGTTACTGCTGTCATGACTTTGTCAATTGTTTAACATTTTAAAATTTTAATCTATGTGAAAAAAATATTTGAAAAAAAGGCCCAGTCGTGCCCGGGCGCACGCACGGACAATATACTACAATGCTTTCGGGGAGGCCTTTCGGCCGCCGAGCGGGGAGGCCACGACATACAACAGGGCATTCATTAGTGTTCTGTAGTGAGCTTGTGAGAAGGCGACGATGCGGGTATATAAACCGGTCGTCGCGTCTCTCCGCGGGCGAGGTGGGACTAAACCTAGTCGCCACAACGCGCCAGCGTCCCCATCCGCATACGAAGAGGCATTAAAGGGCTGGCCCACGCGCCCGACACGCGTCGTTAATGGGCCGACAGATCGCCATAAATCCCCCTCGGGATCGTTGCATGTGCCCGCTCAGTCGGGCGGGACGAGACGTCTGCCACCGGGCCCGCTGTTGTCGCTTGGTCGGCTGCTGGGCCACCAGACGCGCGCGTGGCGCACGGCGAATCGCGCCAGCCAGCACTAGCTGGATTGCGCGGGCCCGCCACTGCCTCGGTTGTCGGCCACCGCACGGGCTGGGCTGGAATATTCGTCCTCGACGCGCCAATCATGCTGCCAGGCCGATCTTCATCGGATCCAGCGCCGCTGCTGCCACCAGAATCGCCCTGGGATATTGTGCACGTTGTGTCTACATCGCACCAACTCAGGACGGCGGGGATATTTTTTAATAAAAAAATGACCGCCACAAATACAAACAACAACAATACATATAACATCACAGCCGCAAACTGATACATGTTAGCATAGCAAAAATATTACTTGCTCACACTTATAACATTCCGTCTCATAAAATAGTACCATTCATAGTTGGACACGCATTTAAATGTTTAGTCTCACATGAAAAATTGTTGAACTCTCTCCCAGTGCCATGTCGCATTACAATCGATAAAAGTATCCAACAACGGCAGGGAAACCTTCTACGGGACTAAAACCCTACCGATGCTAATACCTATTCCTTCTCCATGATTTTAACAATTTTCATCTTGACCTTCTCTAATTTGTTCACCTCTGAAAAAATAATTTCCGTGACAATACGTGGCCTTGACGCATTAATCTCTTCCTGGTCAATTTCATGTGTCCAGCGATCTCCGTCCCACTATTTTATGCACCATATCACAAAAAGTCCACAAGACACTGTGCAATAAACATGTGTGATTAGCTTAGGATGTAGCATGCACTTGCTTGTACTCATTTAATTTACCCATCTTTTTGTCTCGGCATTTTATACTCATTTATTGGCCACGATGAGACATCTGGAAATTTTTTTGCTTCAAGAGTTGAGTTGGCCTCCATAATATCCTTAGAAATTTCAGCTCTCTGAAACAAATTAACAAAACCAGAATATAATATATGACCCAATATTTTTCTGAATGCGAGTGCGGAAATTATAGTGTACCAGGGTGGCAATCAGGGCAAGGAGGAGGTTTGGCTTATGAATTTTATATATGATGTATTTGACCTTCGGAACATGCAATCGATCATTTTACATAAGGTTTTCTTCATTGAATATGAGATGTTTCTGATTTGGCAGGGGATATGAAAGTATGGTTGCGGGCACTTGAGCATCAGCCCTTAGTTCTGGCAGAGCAGGAATCCAGGTATACCTCAAGTGAAAGAGAACCATCGCAGCTGCATCCTACTTCGTATTATTAGTTAATCCCACCTATTTATCTTTTGCTTTACTTCTAAGCCTTTTGATTCAGATTGTTTCACCGGGACAATTGGTGTGCTTGGAAAATTTTCAAATTATTGTGATTACCGATCATGAAGTTGTTATTACGTTGCTCATGGATTATTTCAGAACTGTGATGCTTATGTTATTATATGCACAACAGGCATGCCTTGTCCACATTGTACTTTATCTCTGAGACGGTTCTCTATAGGAAGGGGGAAGATTGTCAGTGAAACAAATAGGTATACTCTCTAGCTGTTTTTATTTTTCAAGAACGTGCTCTCTGCTTCTTTCCATATGTGTGTGTGTGCATGTGTGATGTATTTGTAGTTCAAATCCAGACTATATCGTTTTGTCACACATCTTCTATACTAATATACTATGCAGTCCAATGAAATGTATCACCTTGAGCTCCATTAATTTGTCATTGGTGATGGTTACAAGAGCTGCTTCTGTTTCCCCACTTTCTCTTACCTGTCCAACTTTACCAAAAAAATCTCGAAGCAAGAACAGAATCAGCACAAGTTTACTTTATGTGAAAAGAGGCTCCTTCTGTGCTTGCACGTATGGATTTGCATGAATATGAGTATGGAAGTTGAATGATGAACTCTATCAGGTGTGAATTCTTGTAGCCAGATAACATAATTTGGTACATATTTTATGGCCAAAATTTTATCTTCTATAGAGATAATAAATTGTACACGGTTGTCTTGCTCGTCTGGAAGAGCTCTGAAATGTTCTATGGCCGTAGCCTCTAGCCGATTCAGGTTCTCCTTCCCTCTGATGTGTCTATCTCAGAAGATTCACCAGCGCCTACACAAAGATCCTAGAAACACATTTGTCTAGAAGAAATACAGAAAAGACACTAGAAAAAATAGATAGGTCCGTGGGTACTGCCTGCTGTGTTGCCAAAGCCCTGACGGAGAGGCTGAAAAAAAGCCCTGTCAGAGAACACCATAGCATAATGTGAGGCGCATGAGTGGCTTGTCGCAAATGATGAGACCGAGTCAATGTGGCTCGTCGGTCGTGATCCTGCCCATACTCGCTGGATTAAATCTAGCGCGTTTAAATTTCCTGCAAAACGGGAGTTGTCTAAGTTTATCGTGCACAATATACTGGAGTCTAATTAAGCAAGATTTGGTTTTCTTATATTCAGATTTCTTTTCTTGAGCAAGTTTTTTTCTGTTCTATTTTCTTTTGAAGAGATACTTGACCATGGAGACGTTGATTCATTGTTCTATGAAAGCGAGACAACACTAGGCTTGATGAAAGCACCGCTCCTTGCCTGAAGATATGCGAGTTCATTTCCAGTTATGTTCAGGCTATAGCTTGAGTCTATGTTTGTACGGAAACATGAAATGTGATGTTTGCTGAGAGAAAAAAATCTGTTTGATGTACAATTCAATTTTCAGTGTTCATTTCCAGTTAGAAGTTAAAACGGCAACTCAAGTATGTTGTTACTTGATTGGATGCAGCCTGAATCTTTTTTGGGGGAAAATATATATAGCTTGGAATAGGTTTGTGAGAACAATGGAGCAAGGAGCACATGCAGCAAAGTTGTCTCTAGAGCATCCGCTTGCACAAGATTCTACCTGGGAGTGATACTTGACGATAACATGTAGAAATGAGACGCAACATTTTTGCAACATTTTTGCAGAAATAGCAGACAAAGACGGGACATGAACTTGGCTCCTGGGCTGAAATAATATTAATAAATTCAAACAAATCTTAACATTTGGGCAACAAACATATTGGACTATTCTAGCTGTGTGCAGCATTTTGTGAAAAATAACATTCATGGTGGTCTAGAAAAATAAAACAAATGTTAGCCAAAATCTGTACTCATGTAACGTTGTGTACTTACACCGTGTTTATAGGTTCAGGAGACCACGTCGGGCCCGAGTGCCACTTGTATAGGACGTGCAGTTCTCCTTGATATATACTCTGTACTGTGATCCGCAAATCAGGAAATATCTTTCCAACTTGGTATCAGCTGTTTCCAGGCTTTCCTCATGGCCGGCACCGACTCCTCCCCGTCCGCCGCCGCCATGGACTCCGTCACCTCGCCGGGCTCTCTCTCCTCCACAGCGCCCGCCGCCTCCACCACCCCGGCCACCTCCTCCACTTCCTCTCCGCCGTTCGTCTTCGGTATGACACCCTCTCTCTTCAGCAGCTCCTTTGCCGACGCCGGATCGCACGCAACCCTTTTCTCCTCCGCCCCTACGGCGCCGCCACCCTCTGCTCCCCGCCTCTCCATCTACAATGATCACATCTCCAACCACATCAAGTTTCTCCTCAACCCCGCGGATCACAACTACCACAAATGGAAATCTTTCTTTCTCATGGTCCTCATTCGCCACGGCGTCAAGTTCCTCATCGACCATCCTCCTCCCCCAACGCTGACGATGCCTACCTCGAGCTTGATGCCCACATCGTCCTCTGGATCTATGCCACGCTTGCCGACACCATGGTGGATCACGTCGTTGGCGCCACCAACACCTACGCCCTCTGGCACAAGATCAAGGACTTCTTCCTCGCCAACCGTGCTGCCCGGTTCATGATCCTCAACCAGCAGTATCGCAACCTCAAGCAGGGAGATCTCTCCGTCGCCGAGTACGCGCGGCGCATGAAACTCCTCACTGACGGCCTCGCCGACATCGAGCACACCGTCTCCGAGGTGGATCTTCGCACTCAGTTCCTTCACGGCCTCGACAAGCGCCTCGACACCATCCGGGTTGTTCTCGGTGACCAGGAGCTGCCCTTCGACACCATCCTCTCTCGGGTCATCCTGGCCGAGGAATCCCAGGCGCAACGCGCCGCTGTGGAGAGCGCCTCGGCGTTCGCGCTCCCCGGCGGTGATCGTGGCGTTCATGGCAGTGGCTCCGAGGCCGGCTCCCGCGGCTCTGCTGACCGCGGCCAAAGCAGTGGCTCCTCCGATCGAGCCCAGGGCTCTCCACATCCCCAACAACAGCCCTATGGACGTGGCCGCGGTGACCGCTCTGCCGATGGTGACCGTGGCCGTGGCCGCAGCCGCGGACGTGGTCGTGGGCGCGGCGACTCCTCTGGGCGCCGCCAGCACTCGTCGCCGGTGTTCTCCCCCTTCATGGGCTACTTCACTCCATATGGCATGGCCTTGCCGGCGCCTCGTTCTGGCTGGGTCCCTCCCAATGCTGCCGGTGTCTTGGGACCCCGCCCGAACGCCCACGCTCAGGCGTACCCCATGTACTCGCCGGCGTCGCCGACTCCGTACTACCCACCCGCGCCGCCGTCGTGGGATCATCTTGCCATGCTCAACGCCGCCTACAGCAACTCCGGCTTCCCCAACCAACCAGCCCCCGAGTGGTTCTTGGACAGTGGCGCCTCTTCGCACGTGACCGGCAGCCAAGGTATCTTAACCTCGTCTAGTCATTCATTAAAGCATGTTCCTTCAAGCATACTTGTTGGCAATGGACAACATCTCCCCGTCACGGCCACTGGCTCCACCACACTCCACCCTCACAAATTTCGCCTCACGGACATTCTTGTCTCTCCACATGTAGTTACTAGCCTTATTTCCGTACGCAAATTTACCAAAGATAACTCATGTTCCGTTGAATTTTTTCCGTGTGGTTTTCTTGTGAAGGATCTTCGCACTCGACAAGTTCTCATGATCTCCGCTAGCACCGGCGACCTTTGCCCCTTCATTGGCAATAAACCACCACGGGCGTCCGCACTCCTCACCACCACCTCGGATTTGTGGCATCGTCGTCTCGGGCACCCCGGCGCTCATACTCTTTCTACTATTTCTCGTGATTTTCTTAGTGATTGTAATAAGGCTCCCCATTTCCCTTGTAACGCTTGCCAACTAGGGCGCCAACCACGCCTCCCATTTTCTTCTTCACATAGCAAAACCTTCGCTCCCTTCGATTTAATTCATTGTGATTTGTGGACCTCCCCCATTGTAAGTTTTTTCGGGTTTCAATACTATCTTGTTATCTTGGATGACTACACACATTACTCTTGGACATTTCCTTTGCATCACAAATCCGAGACCTCTACAGTCCTCCAGCGTTTCTTTACCTATGTTCACACTCAATTTCATGTGGTCATCAAAACTATGCAATGTGACAATGGCGGCGAATTCATCAACACCTCTCTTCGCTCCTTTTTCTCCTCCAATGGCATCGTCTATCGGTTTTCTTGCCCGCACACCTCCCCTCAAAATGGCAAAGCGGAACGCCTTATTCGTACAACTAATGATATCGTGCGCACTCTCCTTCTCCAAGCCAACTTAACTCCTCCATTTTGGGTGGAAGCCCTTCATACCGCCACCTACCTTCTCAACAGGCGTCCCTCACGTGCCATTACACCATATACGCCATACTATCTTCTCCACGGCATGCAGCCCGACTTCACTCATCTTCGTGTGTTCGGTTGTCTATGCTACCCAAACCTCTACGCCACCATGGACAACAAGCTCTCCCCTCGCTCCTCTCCTTGTGTTTTTCTTGGTTATCCCCTGGAACACAAAGGATACAGGTGCTACGACCTCACCACTCGTCGCGTTATCGTTTCCCGACACGTTGTTTTCGACGAAGCAATTTTTCTGTATCGCCAACACACCCCAGACCACACACCCCTTACGTCCACACCGGATCACTATGCAGTTTCCCTCCCCCAGCCGCATCACTTGGATCCCGCGCCTGCTACCTCGTACGGGCCCCACGCTCCACCATCACCAGATTCGCCCCGCACTCCCGCGCCCTCCGCTGCCGCGTGCCGCTCCCCCGCTGGCCAGTCCGCTTCGCCCGCACGCTCCACCTCGTCCCGCACGCCCGGTCCACCCAGCCCCAACGGCTCCCACGCCTCGTGCTCCATGCCCGATTCCCCAGTCGCGGTAGCTTCGCATGCAACTTCCGCTTCCTTTGACTCCTCCTCGGATCCATCGCCAGATCCCCCTGCCACCAGCCTAGACGGCCCCACCGGATCCTCCTCGCTTTCCGCTCCATCCACTCCGCCTGCGCCACCAATTCCTCCCCGCGCCATACCCGTACAGCCACCCCGGAACGCACACAGGATGTCCACACGCGCCAAAACTGGTTTTCTCATGCCCAAACGTTTATTTCTTGCTAATGCCACCTCACCCACTATTTCTCCCATACCACCCACCTACAAATCAGCCCTCAAAGACCCGCATTGGCACCAAGCTATGTTAGAAGAATATCATGCTTTAATGGATAACTTTACTTGGTCTTTGGTGCCTAAGCCTGCAGGTGTCAACATCGTCACGGGCAAGTGGATATTTCATCACAAGTTCAACACTGATGGATCATTGGCCGTTACAAAGCTCGGTGGGTTGTTCGTGGGTTCACTCAGCAAGAGGGTGTGGACTATGGTGAAACATTCAGCCCGGTGGTGAAGCCGGCCACTATTCGCGTGGTGCTCAGTATTGCTACATCTCAGTCATGGCCAATTCACCAACTTGATGTCAAGAATGCTTCCTTCACGGCGATCTCAATGAGACAGTGTATTGCTCCCAACCAGCAGGCTTTGTGGATCCCTCCCGGACCGACCATGTATGCCTACTTCGCAAGTCCTTATATGGCCTGTAGCAAGCTCCACGCACATGGTTTCTTCAGTTCCAAGCATTCCTCTTGTCATTGGGATTCCGGGCTTCCAAGTGTGATTCATCCTTGTTCATCAAGCACCATGGCACCTCCATTGCATATTTGCTCGTTTATGTGGATGACATCATTCTCACGGCTAGCTCCTCCGCCGTTCTTACATCCATCATCAACTCCCTCAAGTCGGAATTCTCCATGACGGATCTTGGCACTCTCCATCATTTTATGGGCATCAATGTCACCACCAAAAACTCCGGCCTTTTCCTATGCCAACAACAATACACCCTTGAGATATTAGAGCGCGCCAAGATGCTAAACTGTAAGTCCGTCTCCACACCTATCGACACCAGCTCCAAAACCTCCTCCCACGACGGCAAACTCCTCTCCAATCCCACCCACTATCGCAGCCTGGCTGGCGCCCTACAATACCTTACTCTCACCCAGCCTGACATTGCCCATGCCGTTCAACAAGTCTGCTTATTCATGCATGCTCCCCAAGATACTCACATGCAACTTGTTAAACGGATCCTTCGGTACTTACAGGGCACCTCTCATTATGGTCTCCAACTATATAAGTCCTCCTCCATGGACCTTGTTGCCTACACTGATGCGGATTGGGCAGGTTGTCCGGATACACGTAAGTCTACTTCTGGCTTTTGTGTGTTCCTTGGATCCAATCTTGTCTCTTGGTCCTCAAAGAGGCAACCTACTATCTCTCGTTCAAGTGCCGAAGCGGAATACCGGGGCGTAGCCAACTGTGTGGCCGAATCATGCTGGTTGCGTCAACTTCTCCATGAGCTTCATCTTCCTTCTACACGGGCCACAATTGTGTATTGTGACAACATCAGAGCCTCGTACCTTGCCTGCAACCCGGTACAACATCAACGCACCAAGCACATTGAGATTGATCTACACTTCGTCCAAGACCGCGTGGCTCTTGGCGAGGTCTGTGTTCTTCACGTTCCGTCGACCTCTTAGTTTGTTGATGTGTTTACAAAGGGGTTGCCGTCTCAGGTGTTCACAGATTTTCGATCCAGCCTGAACATCCTTCCACATGAAGTTCCGGCTGAGGGGGGGTGTTAGCCAAAATCTGTACTCATGTAACGTTGTGTACTTACACCGTGTTTATAGGATCAGGAGACCACGTCGGGCCCGAGTGCCACTTGTATAGGACGTGCAGTTCTCCTTGATATATGCTCTGTACTGTGATCCGCAAATCAATCAAGGAAATATCTTTCCAACTATCGATACTCAAAAATAATTTTTAAAGATCATTTTTTCAAAGCACCACAAGTGTTATTTATTCATTAAGTTTTGGATGCAGGTTGAACAGTCGAATGCTTTTGTTTGCAAAGATATATTTTTTTTATCTATTTTGCCTAAATTTACTATTCACCCTCAGATGCTTGTGAGCTCTAGATCAGAATGAATATCTGAAGAAACCTATCGATATTTGTTACACATGAGATGGCCACCACATACTTTGTCAAATAAACAACTTCCGAATCAATGCATTTTGGTGTTCCGTGCAGCGCACAATCATCTTACTAGTTTTTTAATAAATAAATGACCGCCGTGAATACAAACAACAACGGTACATATAACATCACAGCCGCAAACTGATACATTTTAGCATAGCAAAAATATTACTTGCTCACACTTATAACATTCCGTCTCATAAAATAGTACCATTCATAGTTGGACACGCATTTAAATGTTTAGTCTCACACGAAAGCGATAAATAAAACGTGAAAAATTGTCGAACTCTGTCCCAGTGCCATGTCGCATTACAATCGATAAAAGTATCCAACAACGGCAGGGAAACCTTCTACGGGACTAAAACACTACCGATGCTAATACCTATTCCTTCTCCATGATTTTAACAATTTTCATCTTGACCTTCTCTAATTTGTTCACCTCTGAAAAAATAATTTCCGTGACAATACGTGGCCTTGACGCATTAATCTCTTCCTGGTCAAATTCATGTGTCCAGCGATCTCCGTCCCAGTATTTTATGCACCACATCACAAAAAGTCCACAAGACACTCTGCAATAAACATGTGTGATTAGCTTAGGATGTAGCATGCACTTGCTTGTACTCATTTAACTTACCCATCTTTTTGTCTCGGCATTTTATACTCATTTATTGGCCACGATGAGACATCTGGAATTTTTTTGCTTCAAGAGTTGAGTTGGCCTCCATAATATCCTTAGAAATTTCAGCTCTCTGAAACAAATTAACAAAACCAGAATATAATGTATGACTAAATATTTTTCTGAATGCGAGTGCGAAAATTATAGCGTACCAGGGTGGCAATCATATTGTGAATTCTTTGGCTAATTGCCCCTTTAGAATTTGAGTCAAGAACTTGAAACTCCTCCTTGACTGTGTGCATCACTATGGTTATCCAATGATTATCATTAACGTGCATAGGAAAATACGCCTACATAGTAACCAAATGATGTTAGTGCAATTAAATAGTATTGACTAATAAAAACAAATAAATATGAAAGCAATACCTTGTCCCGTCTGAAATACTCATCCATTACTCTTGCGAGGACTTTTGTTTTCTTTGTAACATTCTCTGAGTCTAAATCATTTACTGACTTGGTATTTCCCCTTGCCCTATTCAACATAAATTTGGGGAACCATGTTGTTGATATGTAACGATCAGAAAAATCACGGTGTTGTAGGTGTTTAATATATGCATTGATGATCTGCATACATAAACAAAAAATTTCTATCAACTTGTGAAGTACAAATGAGAGTTTTGTTAAAACCAAACTCATACTTACAGCACCATTCAACCATTTAAACGTCAGGACATCGTGAAGCATAGCTGGCGTGCATATGTCCCCATCTGGTGGCGGCACATCAACCACGGTTCGGTGTGCATGCTTCTTTGACGACCCGAGAGTCTCAACAAAAACTTTGGCTGCCTCTATGTGATCCGGAGTCATATTAAGAGAACTTGCTAGAATTGAATGTGGTGACGATGCAAACAGATCTAAAACAATGCAGCTACAGTCGGTTATATAATAAAAGAATTACATAACGCGTGAATGAATTATAAAGTAGTATATGACTTACTTTTTTAACACGTTTCTTGCGGGTAATGAGAAGGCCGTAGGGGGATTGACAATATTTCGACTTTTTTCTTTTGCGCTTACCTTCATTTTCCTGACTGCCTTCACCATTACATGTGTAGCTCTCTGCAGGGAAACTCTCAAATGTGCCTTCGGACTTTGTTGGTGACAAAGCATCCATAGACTCACCAGAAATATCAGCATTCTGCGGGGTTCGGGACATAGACGGAAAGTCTTTTGTCCGTACAGTTGATGCCGAAGATGAAGAGTTTCCATTATCGTCTATAATGAAAGGATCAGTAGCTTCACCTTTACCCGGTGTCGTCGCCGGAGCACCCGTGTCATCAACGGGCACGGAGGTATCATTCATACCCGTGAAAGATGTTCCTATCTTTACGTCCGTAGGTGATTCAATATCTGGCTAATATTTTGATGACTTGTACTTGCCATTCTCCATCCCAACTCCTTCACCTACATTATCAAATTCGTCATTGTTGTCCCTCTTATTGGGTTTGTACAACACACCTTCCGTGTTCAACCTTTCCATTACCATCTACAAACACAAATGAAACACGATAAGTAGTTGAACAATTAAAACATGTTCAATACAACTTCTAAATTACATGTGCACATCTTTCGGGTATATTGAGAACCTCCCTGTGAAGCAGCTTTATGTATGTCATCACATGGTCCATACTATAAGTCGTGTTCGATGAAATCGTGGACGTGCTTGGCTTTCTACTCCTGCCACCACCTTTTCATTTAGGTTTCTTCGTTTCTTCCTCTGGGACAGTCCCTTCACGTGCTACCTTAGCACGTCTGTACTCTTCGCTAATGCAGTTTTCAATCTGTACAACAAACAATAAAATGAATTAAATAACGAATATACTTAATTACTATGTGAAACCAATAAGGACTATACTTATTGACTTACATTGTCGGTGCCCCGCCCGTGCATGTTGTCATAGTCGTCTTGCTTTTTCCCTTCAGTTTCTGGCCAGTTAAGCATTAGTGGGTATTCACGAGACAAAGGATCAAATGTATCCACACCAATTGGCTCAACTTTTTCCCAGTATATATACTGCATGATAGTAAACACAAATAGTCAGACACATAGATCACATAAAAAATATATGTACATACAACTATTACGAAATGACTTGTACCTGAAGAAGAGCCAAGTTCCCGATAGGCCACTTGAATTTTTCAAGATCTTCGACCGTTTTTTAATAGCATCCATGCACACCCCCAACGTGAAATCGTTTCAATTGTACGACTTGATAGCGTTCACGTCCTCCACCATTTTGTAATAATGATAAGGAACAAACTTGGTGGATTTTGGTGCTAAGACTGTACCCATAAGAACCAGTACGGCCCTTCTCACAAAATCATCATCATATGACTGACTATCAACAATATTTTTTATCAAGTCATCAATGAGGATTGGGCCTGTTCTTTTGTCTAGAAACCGATTCGGAACAATTTTTTTTTGGCATCTAGTTTTACTGTTGCTATCATGTTATTGACATCATCACCCTCGTTACGTAGACCGAATATGTCATAAACATCTTCATTAAGCACACTAATGTTGTCAGTATTTGGCCGAATAATAAACCGCTTTCTACTACTATCATACGTTGTAATCATAAATTCCAATAAATCTTTCCTCGTTTTTACTGAAGGAATTCTCAACATACTGTCCAAATTTGTGCCATGTAGCACCATGCGCTGTCTGGGTGTGAATTTTCCCACCAATTCGCACCACTTCTCAACCGAGCAGTACACATTTTCGAATTCTTGCATTCTAAATAAGATGAAAGTTATCTATCTAGTTACGTGATTCAAAAAACATTACATATGGCTCATGGTTTAATATCATACCTTCCGGCGCCTCGACGTGCACCGGTAGCCCCCATTGGCTAACCCCACCCGGTGTGGGTTAGTCGTGGCAGCCGCGCGCCCTCCGCCCACACGACCGCGCTGGCCGACAACCCGTCCTAGAGTTCTGGGTGCAGGCGACTTTGCCAAGACGGCCCGGCCGGGCCGAGATCCAAGTCGCGCGTGCAGATGCCGGAGTGCATGGCCGCCGTGGGGGCGGCAGGGAAGGGAGTTGGGACGGCCACGGCGGTGCGACCGTCGGATCGGGGTGAGGTCATGCGTGGAGGCGGCGGGGTTAGGCTGTCCTGGGGCGAGGTAATGGTGGCGTGGTTTCCATGCCATGCACGCACGTACGGTGTCATAGACGTGGTCACGCCATAGTGGGCTCCTTGTCCCGTCCCGTAAAACTACCGCCAGCTGACCCATGATGCATTTATTGAAAACATGCATTATACTTTAACAGTTCTAGTTTAATACCACATCGCTAAGCCGGCGCGCCATTGACTCCTTTATATAATTTTATTTTGCTCAATGAATAAACATCTGAGTTTGTGGGACTCTATTTCGAGGATATGCAGGATCGATGTGAGTCTTCACCTGCTCAGAGCTTGTGAAGGTTCACATGGATCATGCATATTCTTCAAAAATAGAGCCATTATCTTCGATGTTTTTTTAACAACAGAAAATATTAATGTGTTTTTTTTCTAATGCAACCATTCAAATTTTTTGCACACGCACTCATCACCAGGGCCATCCTGCGTGCAAGTTTTCATAATTCTCTGACATCGTATGAATTTCTTATGGTTTTCTCTGTGAAACACACCAAAAACACTGACCAAGCATGACCCAATGTGCGTTTGGTGTCCGAATTCGTTCAAATCTTGCGAGGGGCCCTAAGATGGGCATGCCCACTGCCTCCCAAATTTGGGTGACGTTTTGTGCATGCCACCTCGTACCACCCATGCAACCGGCACTGATCGCATATGAAGGATGTCAGTCCCGTACTATGTTTTCTTTTTTGACTCTGCCAGTGGGCCCCAAACTTTTTGCACACGCACTCATCACCAGGGCCATCATGCGTGCAAGTTTTCATAATTTTCCGACACCGTATGAATTTCTTATGGTTTTCTCCGTGAAATGCACCGAAAACACTAACTGGGCGTGACCCAACGTGCGTTTGGTGTCCGAATTCGTTCAAATCTTGCGTGGGACCCTAAGATGGGCATGCCCACTGCCTCCCAAATTTGGGTGACAATTCGTGCATGCCACCTCGTACCACCCATGCAACCGACACTGATCGGATATGAAGGATGTCAGCCCCGTACTGCGTTTTCTTTTTTGACTCAGCCTGTGGACCCCAAACTTTTTGCACACACACTCATCACCAGGGCCATCATGCGTGCAAGTTTTCATAATTTTCCGACACCGTATGAATTTTTTATGGTTTTCTCCGTGAAACGCACCGAAAACACTGACCGGGCATGACACAACGTGCGTTTGGTGTCCGAATTCGTTCAAATCTTGCGTGGGGCCCTAAGATGGGCATGCCCACTGCCTCCCAAAATTGGGTGACGTTTCGTGCATGCTACCTCGTACCACCCATGCAACCGGCACTGATCGAATATGAAGGATGTCAGCCCCGTACTGCGTTTTCTTTTCCGACTCAGCCGGTGGAACCCAAACATTTTGCACACGCACTCATAACCAGGGCCATCATGCGTGCAACTTTTCATAATTTTCCGACACCGTATGAATTTCTTATGGTTTTCTCCGTGAAACGCACCGAAAACACTGACTGGGCGTGACGCAACGTGCGTTTCGTGTCCGAATTCGTTCAAATCTTGCGTGGGGCCCTAAGATGGGCATGCCCACTGCCTCCCAAAATTGGGTGACTTTTCATGCATGTCACCTCATACCACCCATGCAACCGGCACTGATCGGATATGAAGGATGTCAGCCCCGTACTGTGTTTTCTTTTCTGACTCAGCCGGTGGACCCCCAAACTTTTTGCACACGCACTCATCACCAGGGCCATCATGCCTGCAAGTTTTCATAATTTTCCGACACCGTATGAATTTCTTATGGTTTTCTCCGTGAAATGCACCGAAAACACTGACCGGACGTGACACAACGTGCGTTTAGTGTCCGAATTCGTCCAAATTTTGCGTGGGGCCCTAAGATGGGCATGCCCACTGCATCCTAAATTTGGGTTACGTTTCATGCATGCCACCTCGTACCACCCATGCAACCGACACTGATCGGATATGAAGGATGTCAGCCCCGTAGTGCGTTTTCTTTTCTGACTCAGCCGGTGGACCCCAAACTTTTTGCACACGCACTCATCACCAGGGCCATCATGCGTGCAAGTTTTCATAATTTTACGACACCGTATGAATTTCTTATGGATTTAATACTAATTAAATTCTATATTAAGTAGTGTTTTTAATATAATTACATAATAAATTCTATATTAAGTATTGTTTTTAACATAACTACTTAATAAATTCTATATCAAGTAGTGTTTTTAAGAAGGGTATTTTTCAAATAGTTATTAGTTATAAATTATAACAAAAAACTCTTTACTATTATGAAAACAACTTTAGCCGTTAATGCAAAACGCATAAAAAATAAATAATGAACATTAGAGAAATTATAGAACATTTATACAATACGTAGGGCTTTTCATTAATTATAGAACATTTATTAAAAAACTTAATATTATTTTGTAAACAATAAACAAAAAATAAAAATAAAACTTCGACAGCGCGCGTTGGTCGGCCCAGTGACTGTGCGCGACGGCGCGCGTGGGCCGGCCCATTGACTGTGCGCGCGGTGCGGGGGCAGGGTCGGCGGGGGTCAGGACTAAAGTTTAGCCCCACCTCGCCCGCCGAACGACGCCGCGACCGCCTTATGTACCATCCTCCCACCTCCCTTTCGAACTTCTCTGTTTCCCGCCCCGTCCCGCCACAGCCCCGTTTGACTGTGCTGCAGGCCGTAGCTAGGCCGAAAGCCCGGCCCTTTCGCCGCCCGGCTTGATTGGGCCTGACCGATTAAGCGCAGTTACGGCATGCAAGCACAAGTGGGCTTATTTTTTTGCATCACTATTATTTTTGCCTTCTATGAGTCACGGCGCGGGGGAGGTAGAAGGGGCGCTTTTTTAGTCCCACCTCACGCACCGAGGGACGCCAGGACTGGCTTATATAGTGACCTTTGTGCTATTTGTTAGATAAGGTAGTAATAATGTCAGTTGACTTTAGTAAAGTCAACTGACATTATTATTATCTTTTTTTTAGTATCAGCTCGTCACTTCGCGCACAAATAACAGTAGTAATGTTTTCATATGTATAATTTAAATACAAAATAAATTCTATATTAAGTAGTGTTATTAATATAATTACTTAATAAATTTTGTATTAAGTATTGTTTTTAATATAACTACTTAATAAATTCTATGTGAAGTAGTGTTTTTTATGAACGGTCGTTTCCAAATTATTAGTTATAGCAATAAACACATTAATATTTTTTAATAAACTGAAAATTGTTAGGCATTAACGCAAAACTCATAAAAAAATAAAAAAACTCATTATTTTTACCTATAAATTGTAATAACAAACTCATTATTCTTACTTATAAATTATAACAAAAAATCATTATTATTATGAAAAAACAATTAGCCATTAATGCAAAACACATTACAGTACTAAATTTTGCATATATTTCAAGTATTTTTTAGCCATTAATTAACATTAAATAAATATTAAAAATGTAATTACTAATCTACACAAATAATTGAACAAAATATTCATTAGAAAAAACTCATTATCAATTAATTATCAAAAAACTCATTATTGTTTTAGCAACTAATTATAAAAAACTCATTATTTTTTCCTATAAATTATAATAAACAACTCATTATTATTATAATAAATCTAGTTAACAATTCTATATTATGTATGGATTTTATTAATTATACTTTTTTTATACGATACCGAAAGGCATAAATAAATAAAAACTTAATACTATTTAAAAACAAAAGTCTTGACTGTGCGCGACGGCCCAGTGACTGTGTGCGACGCCGCGCGTGGGCCGGCCCATTGACTGTGCGCGCGGTGCGGGGGCGGGGTCGGCGGGGGTCAGGACCAAAGTTTAGTCCCACCTTGCCCGCCGAACGACGCCGCGACCGCCTTATATACCATCCTCCCACCTCCCTTTCGAACTCCTTTGTTTCCCGCCCCGTCCAACCACTGCCCCGTTTGACTGTGCTGCAGGACGTAGCTGGGCCGAAAGGCCGGCCCTTTCGCCGCCCGGCTTGATCTGGCCGGACCGATTAAGCCCAGGTGCGGCATGCAAGCACAGGTGGGCTTTTTTTTGCATCACTATTTTCTTTTGCCTTCTATGAGTCATGGCGCGGGGGAGGTGGAAGGGGCGCTTTTTTAGTCCCACCTCGCGCGCCGAGGGACGCCACGACCGGCTTATATAGCCGCATTCGTGCACATTGCTATATGAGATAGTTAGTAATAATTTGGTTTGACTTTGCATTCCTAGGGGCGGCACTGCCGTACTGCCTAGACAGTGTAAGCTCATTACACTGCACGGGCAGTGCGTCAGACCTGCCAGTTGCAGTGTAAACTCAAATCACATCATTTGTATCTGTCTTATTTTTTATTATTTGCCATACTATGCAAATTTAGTCTCACCTCAGTCAAATGACATTAGTACTATCTACAATATTTTTTTGACATCCTTCAAATGAACCCAAATTACATTAGTAATATCTACCATCATGACTAGGATGCATGACAAGTTTCGTACCTTTTGCCACTTTATGAATTTTCTACAATTTTTCGGAGAAAACACTGACCGGACGTGACGCAACGTGGTATTGGTGTCGAAATACGATCAATTTTTGGATTCAGTGTGGGGGTGGGCATACCAACCCACTTGCAAAATTTCAAGCAATTCTGAAGATGGCAAAAAATTGACCTCGTTCTCCGGATGCCGTTCGGGTAGGAGTGAAGGCCCCTTCCGAAAGCAGTTTTTTTCGACATCTTTGAAATGAACCCAATTTTTTATAGTGTTCTACCATCATGACTAGGATGCACGACAAGTATCGTGGCTTTTTACCACTTTACGAATTTTCTACAAAGTTTTCGGTGAAAACACCTAAAACAATTACAGGAGGTGACGCAACATGCTATTGGTGTCGAAATACGATCAATTTTTGTATTCATTGTGGGAGTGGGCATACCAGCTCACTTGCAAAATTTGAGGCCATTCCGAATAAGTCAAAAAATTGACCTCGTTCTCCGGATACCATTCGGGTGAGCAAACGCCCCGTCCGAAAAGTAGTTTTTTTTTCGACATCCTTCAAATGAACCCAATTTTATTCATAGTGTTCTACCATCATGACTAGGATGCACGACAAGTTTCGTGGCTTTTTACCATTTTACGAATTTTCTATAATTTTTTCGGTGAAAACACCTAAAACACCGACCGTACGTGACACAACGTGCTATTGGTGTCGAAATACGATCAATTTTTGGATTCAATGTGGGTGTGGGCATGCCAGCTCACTTGCAAAATTTGAGGCCATTCCGAATATGTCAAAAAATTGACCTCGTTCTCCGGATACCGTTCGGGTAGGAGCAAACCATTTTGTACGATTTTCACCGAGAAAACATAGTAAACCACTCTTCGGATGCGTTTGGTCTGCGAATACGTTCAAATTTTAGTTGAGTGTTGGGGGTGGGCATATCAACTCATTTGCAAACATTGAGGTAATTCTCAAGGGTGTTTTTTTAATGTATATACACATAATTTATAAAGTATAAACAAACATACATATGTATAAACAATTGTGATGTTTTTCTATATATTTCATAATTTTTTTATAATGTATAAATAAACACATTAGTAAAAGATAATTTCTGAATATTAATTAAAACACAAAAAACAATATAAATGACACGGGGTGTCTGTCCGGACAGTTTTTCGTTTATTTTGCATCTTTCCTTTGTTCTTTCAACAATTTTCGGGTTACAATATTTTTAACAATATTGATAATGTTCGAATAGCACGATAATTCATTACATCATTAAATAAAACATAACAAATTTTTTTAGATAAACCGATCCGACTTCATTCATAATTAAACATAAACTTAAACCGTTCCGACTACATAACTTAGAACCGAATTTAAATTTAAACATAAACTTAAATTAAACCTAAATCTAAACCTAGACTACTCCTCGTCGCTGCCGCCAGTGAGGTCGATGACCGGCGCCATGCCGCTGTCGCCGTCGTCGCCGCTGGACTCGTCGTCCGACCCCCACAGGTCCGCCTCCTCCCGGGCCTGCTGCAGCTGCACTGCCGCCAAGGCCGCCTCCCGGTCCGCAGCCTCGCGCGCCGCCGCCAAGGCCGCCTCGTCTGCCGACTGGGCCAGCACCGCAAGCTGCCCTGGCGTGTCGTCAGGGTCGCCGTCCTGCATGAGGGCGGCCTGCTCCGGTGGGATGGGGACCAGCGCCGGGGCAGGGGGCGGCTTCTCTGCCGGGGACCGTGGGGCGAGAGCAGGTGCGGCGTGGCGGTGGTGGCTAGACCCGACCTCGGCGGTGATGTCTCCGACGGGCTGGCCGGCCGCCACATCCCTGAACGCGCCGGGGACGACGTCGAAATCTTTGCCCCGCCAGAAGCCATGGCGGGCCCTACGGTTGTACCGACCGTCAGGGAAAGCACAGAGCTGCACCGTCGACGGCGGCAGGCCAAGGGTAGGTCGGCCGTCCGCGCCGATCCTCCATGGCCCCGGCACCTTCGTCGCCGGCGGCACCATCAGGCCGAACCGCGCCAGGTCCTCGGTGTCGCCGATCGTGAGGCTGGACGGCCAGGCGCCGCCCGGCCAAGCCCCCTCGTCGGAGTCGCTCGAAGACATGGCGGCCGCGGTGGAGGGGAGAATATGGAGTGGCGTGGTGGAGGGGAGAAGATGCGGTGGAGAAGGCCGGCACGGGTTGGCCTTTTATAGCCGGTGGGGAGAGGGAGCATCGGTGGACCGTCGGTGGAAGGCGGGCGGCCCAACGCATGGGCATGCGGCCGCGTCAGACCCGAGGCGGAAGGCGGGCAGCCCGACGCGAGGGCAGGCGGCTGGTCGCTGCAGGCGCGGCAGCGGAAGGCGTGGCAGACGAGGCATCACGCGGGCGCCCCGACGCGGCGGCGGGCATCAGGTCGCGGAAGGCGTGGGAGACGACGGCCATCACGCGGGCGCTCCGACGCGGCGGCAGGCTGCCAGGCGTGGCAGAGGCGACCGGTCAGCGGCCGTCGGTGGCGCTCGGCGCGAGGAGGCGGCGCCGGAATGCATGCCGGATATAAGGCGGACATGCGGTTATTGCCCCATGACAGATGCGCCACGTCCACACGCATGTGCCACGCCCACACGCACGCCGGTCCACCACTGCCTGGTCAACGCCCCCTTGACCCGACATTGTGGGCCCATGGCATTGACCCCGACATTATGGGCCCATGCGTGCGGCTCGGCTCGATGGCTGTCGGCGGCTGTGCGGCTCGGCTCGCTCCGCAGCCCCGTATACAAGGGCGCACGGGGGGTATCGGTATCAACGCGCGGGGGACGCGCGGGGGCAGATTTTTTTAAATAAGACGATCGTGCCCCTGGCTGCGAAGGGGTATGGGCTAATCTCATCCCTTAATGTGTTTAAGGTGGGTGTACCGAAGCAGAAATGTTATTGCTTTGATATGGTATAAATATTATTGGGGTATACATGAGTATATATAGGAGTAATATAATGCTAACTAAGCCTAACCCTATACGACTTGGTGTCCTGTTCACGTCCGATACGAACTGTGACTAGGTGGTTAATTCCAATTGCTTGTGGACGTACATCTCCTGGTGAATTTGTTGTAGCAATCTAAATCCAACAACTTCCATAAGAACATTATCACATATAATCCGTTTCATTTACAGAACCATAGCAATCAATCTGCTAATAGTTAAATACCCATGGAAGTCGCAAAAACCCACCAGTTTTGTAAGGGACTGGCTGTAGTCTTGTTCGTAATCTCTCTCTCAGGAAGGTTTGATACAGAGTTGCAATTACAACCAGAGGTTGTTGGAAATATGAGCAAATTATTACGAGATTTAATCCAAATAAACAGAATATAAATCATGACCACAGCAGCAGAGATTAAACTAATCATGTGAACTAGCATAGCAGACGAACATATCACATCTAGGGCACTACTAGAAACATGAATTCTACCACGATCTCGAACAGGAAGGATAGAATCACATACGGTGCAGCGGGTGCAGCACCGCCGGTGTTGATGTTGTCACCCATGTCGTCGAGGATGAGGTTGCCGAGGTCGGAGAAGAAGTCGCCGTTCGCGAAGTCGTCGCTGCCAGCAGTCGCGCGAGTGCGCTCGCCAAAAACCTGATCGCCCCTCTCCCGTACAGGATCACGAGAGGCGGGGTTCCGGAGGCCTGCTGTCCCTTCTCGTGGTGCACGCCGGTAGGAGGGATGGAGAAGACTAGCTTGGCGGCGCAATGATCTGGAACGGTGATGAGAAACCATACGAAGCGGCGGCGGCTAGGGTAGACGTCTGCCTGACTATATATTGCGGGCCGAGTAGGTCGTGGGAGTAAACCCCACGTCCGAGTCGTCACGATCCAAAAGAATCGGAAACGGTTCAGTAATTAACGCGTCTGTTAATTATTAATTAATGACTCATTAATTTTCCCATGCAGCAAAAATATAGACAACGTGCATAGCTCTGTCCTCGGCTCGGCTCAATCCCGCAACCCGCGGCGCGTCGTGAAGAGGCGAGGAGGAGGAGCGCGCGTGTAGGTCTCCTCTTCTCATGCTCATACAAGTGGTAGAAGAGCTCACCTTATAAAGAGGTGCAACTCTCTCTCAACTTCCAAGGTGGGACTAAACTTTAGCCTCACTCACTCCACTCACATGTGTGCATGAATGAGCCAAGAGAATTTCAGAATTTTAGTTGGGCTTTGGGCCAAAGGCCTACTAGTAAAATTCCAACAATCCTCCACAAAGTCTCATTGGCACATCTCATCATTTAGTTCCAAAACATTGTTTTATATATCGGTGCTTAGTGGAGACTGTGAAGTTGAACTTCCACTTAGAAATTTATGCTACACTAGATCACAACTTGAATAGTGGACTATGCCTTGAACTACAAGTTTTCTGTGAAACTAGTTTCACACAAATTCTTGACCGATACTGGGCTGCCGCAAGGCTTCCCTGCGGGTGGAGCGTATACGTCATACTCCAGGGCCTTTCATGAATTTATTAGAGAACACCCAATTCTCACATACTGCGACGTTGACAGTCAAATTCATATAGGTGTGTTCCTCAG
Source organism: Triticum aestivum (assembly GCF_018294505.1). Taxonomy (NCBI): domain Eukaryota; kingdom Viridiplantae; phylum Streptophyta; class Magnoliopsida; order Poales; family Poaceae; genus Triticum; species Triticum aestivum. Next base: position 52,541,532 of record NC_057800.1, read on the forward strand.
AAGATGTTCTGCAGGACAACATCTCTGCTTACCCGAATAAGCCACTTGGAACATATTAAGATAAGTATCAACCTGCCATGCAGATCAGAAGAGTATTGCATTTTCACGGAGTGGGATAATTAATATAGGGATACTCTCCTCCCAGCTGACCAACAGCTTGTCTCCCATTTCTACTTCACGGGATCTCCGATCACATAGAGTGGGTTACCACTATGGACAACTCATGCGGTGGGTCTCAAACCCATCTCCATCGATGCATTATCTATCACATTACGTGATAGACCCTTTGTGAAGGGATTTGCCAAGTTTTCCGACGTTTGGATATAATCCAACGTAATAACTCCGGAGTTCCTCAATTTTACAGATTTTAGTCTCCTCTTCACATGCCTTGAGGACTTTATATTGTCCTTAGAACTGTTTATCTTGACGATCACAGTTTGATTATCACAGTTCATCAGGATAGGGGGTATTGGTTTTTCAACCATAGGTAAGTCCATCAAGAGTTCACGAAGCCACTCTGCTTCAACGGTGGCAGTGTCTGATGCTGTGAGTTCTGCTTCCATAGTTGACCTCGTTAAGATGGTCTACTTGCAAGACTTCCAGGAAACAGCGCCACCACCAAGTGTAAAAACATAACCACTTGTGGCCTTAATCTCATCAGCATCAGATATCCAGTTTGAGTCACTATAACCCTCCAGTACCCTTGGATACCCGGTGTAGTGAATCCCATAGCTCGCGGTGCGTTTCAAATAGCGCATGCCAATGATCATCTCCCGGTTTTGACACAAACCGACTCAGCTTGCTCACAGCAAAAGAGATGTCAGGCCTCGTGGCACTCGCCAAATACATAAGCGAGCCAATAATCTGAGAATACCTCAGTTGATCTCTAGCAATCCGTCGATTCTTTCGAAGCAACACACTAGCATCATATGGATTTGGAGAAGGCATGCAGTCGCTATACCCAAAACGACTCAAGACCTTTTCCACATAATAAGACTGAAGCAGTGTGATCCCGCCATTCTCATCTCTCAACAGCTTGATGTTTAAGATAACATCAGCTACTCCTAGATCCTTCATCTCAAAACAGCGAGATAAGAAATCCTTAACCTCCTTGATTAAATCAAGTTTGGTTCCAAAGATCAATATGTCGTCGACATACAGACAAAGAATAACTCCTTCGCCCCCACCATAGCAATAGTACACGCACTTGTCACCATCGTTTACTACAAAGCCGGCAGCAGTTAATGTTCTTTCGAAGTTCTCATGCCACTCCTTAGGAGCTTGTTTAAGGCCATATAAAGACTTTAATAACTTGCACACCTTTCCTTCCTGACCAGGTACTACAAAACCATCTGGCTGATCCATGTAAATTTCCTCCTTCAACTCTCCATTAAGGAAAGCCGTCTTAACGTCCATTTGATGAACGAGAAGACCATGTGAGGCAGCCAGTGATAGTAGCACCCGAATTGTGGTCAGTCTAGCCACGGGTGAGTAAGTATCAAAGAAGTCTTCACCTTCTTTGTGGGTATAACCCTTGGCCACAAGCCGTGCCTTGTACTTTTCAATCGTACCATCAGGTCTAAGCTTCTTCTTGAACACCCACTTACATCCTACAGGTTTGCACCCATAAGGACGGTCAGTGATCTCCCAGGTACCGTTAGCTAAGATGGAATCCATCTCGCTACATACAACTTCCTTCCAGTAGTCAGCATCAGGAGATGCATAGGCTTCTGAAATAGTCCTGGGTGTGTCATCCATGAGGTACACAATGAAATCATCACCAAAAGACTTTGCAGTCCTCTGTCTCTTACTCCTCACAGGAGTTCCATTGTTACCCTCAACAAGATTCTCAACGTGTTCCATCGCAATGGTGGGTTCAGGAATTACAGTGAATTCCTCACTAGATGGAGTAGGTATCTCCTGATTTGATGAACTCGACATATCCTTCATAGGAAATATGTCCTCAAAGAAAGTTGCATCATTTGATTCCATAATCGTACCAACATGCATGTCGGATACCTCAGATTTTATTATAAAAAATCTATGGCCGATGATATGAAAAGCATAGCCCAGAAGAACACAATCCACGGTTTTTGGTCCAAGCTTGCGCTTCTTGGGAATTGGTATATTGACTTTCGCCAAACAACCCCAAGTATGTAGGTAAGAGAGTTTCAACCTTTTCCTTTCCCATTCCTCAAATGGAGTCACGGTCTTATGCTTTGTGGGAACTCGGTTTAGGACATGACACGCAGTCATTAGCGCCTCCCCCCACCATTCCTTGGATAGACCCGAAGTGTCTAACATGGTGTTAACCATATCAGTTAGAGTTCGGTTCTTTCATTCGGCTACCCCATTTGACTGGGGTGAGTAGGGAGACGTCCTCTCATGGATTATACCATGTTCCGCACAAAACAGATCAAATTCATTGCAAAAATACTCTCCACCACGATCGGACCTAAGCCGTTTAATTTTTCGATCAAGTTGGTTCTCTGCCTCAGCTTTATAGTTTTTAAAGAAAGTCAAAGCCTCATCTTTTGATTTCAGAAGATACACATAACAATATCTAGTGGAGTCATCAATCAACGTCATGAAGTATCTCTTTCCACCTTTTGTCAACACGCCATTCATCTCACAAAGATCAGAATGTATAAGCTCTAGTGGCGCCAAGTCTCTTGCCTCTGCAGTCTTATGGGACTTGCGAGGTTGCTTAGCTTGCACACATACTTGGCACTTGGAGCCTTTGACAGTAGAGATTTTCGGAATTAAATTCATATTGGCTAACCGCGTCATGCAACCAAAGTTAATATGACAGAGTCGTGAATGCCAAATATCAGACTCATTATTGTGGCAAACATTATTAATAACTTTAGTGAAAATATCTGACAAAGATAGGCGGAACAAGCCTTCGCACTCATAGCATTTTCCAACAAATTGTCCACACTTCGAAATTACAACTTTATTGGATTCGAAAACCAACTTAAAACCATCTCGACATAAACGGGAATCGCTAACGAGATTTTTATTGATGGACGGCACATGATGAACGTTCTTCAGACGCACAGTCTTCCCGGAAGTAAACTTCAAATCGACCGTACCAACACCTCGAACGATGGCATGTGACCCGTTCCCCATCAGCACGGGTGAAGTCCCTGTTGCCTGGTAAGAAGAAAACATGGAGGCGTCAGCACAAACATGTACATTGGCACCGGTGTCAATTAACCAATCACGGGATTAAAATACTGAAAGGATGGTAGGAAAAATACCGTACCCTGATTCCTTCATATCAGTACCACCGATGACAACATTAGCGGACTTGCCGCTCTTCTCATGTTCGCGCTACTCAAAGCGGTTAGGATACTTCGGAGCCCAGTGATTAGGATCACCGCAGACATGGCAAAGTCCCTTCCCCTTCTTATGAGAATTCTTCTTGAAGTTGGTAGAATGTGATGGCTTGTTCTTTGAATCAAACTTGCCTTTGCCCTGAGTTTTGTTCTTATTGTTTTTGAACTTGTTGGGCTGGGAGTTCTTCTTCTGTACCATGTGGGCACTAGAACCTTCCTCAGCAACTCGAGCACGTGTGTCCTTTGCTCTCGCCTTCTCTTCAACATCAAGAGTACCAATGAGATCCGCAACGGAAAACTCCTGTCTCTTGTTTTTCAGGGAAGTAGCAAAATTGTTCCACGAAGGTGGAAGCTTGGCAATGATACCTCCGGCAACAAATTTGTCCGGCAACACACACTTGAAGTACTCAAGTTTTTTTGCGAGCGACTGTATCTCATGAGCCTGCTGTACAACAGGGCGCTCATCAGTCATCTTGTAGTCATAGAATTGCTCCATGACGTACAACTCGCTGCCGGCGTCCGAGGCACCAAACTTGGCCTCGAGCGCAGCCCACATGTCCTTGCCGTTGTCAAACGACATATACGAATCCACAATGGAGTCATCAAGAACACTCAGAAGAGCGCCTTTAAAGAGGGTATTGATCTTCTCAAAAGCTTCCAGCTGTGCTGGATTAAGATCGCCCTCATGCTTGCCCTTGGTGGCATCATAGCAGCCCATGGTCTGAAACCAGTAGACTGCTCTCGTGCGCCACCTCTTATATTGCGCCCCCTTAAAGGCAGGCGGTTTCAGATGCGCAGCAAAACCACTCGGCGTAATTTGCCTATAATCAGGTTTTTGGATTGTTGGAAATATGAGCAAATTACTACGAGATTTAATCCGAATAAACAGAATATAAATCATGACTACAGCAGCAGAGATTAAACTAATCATGCGAACTAGCATAGCAGATAAACATATCACATCTAGGGCACATACTAGAAACATGAATTCTACCACGATCTCGAACAGGAAGGATAGAATCACATACGGTGCAGCGGGTGCAGCACCGCCGGCGTTGATGTTGTCGCCCATGTCGTCGAGGATGAGGTTGCCGAGGTCGGGGAAGAAGTCGTCGTTCGCGAAGTCGTCGCTGCCAGCAGTCGCACGAGTGCGCTCCCCCAAAACCTGATCGCCCCTCTCCCGTACAGGATCACGAGAGACGGGGTTCCGGAGCCCTGCTGTCCCTTCTCGCGGTGCACGCCGGAAGGAGGGATGGAGAAGACTAGCTTGGCGGCGCAATGATCTGGAACGGTGATGAGAAACCATACGAAGCGGCGGCGGCTAGGGTAGACGTCTGCCTGACTATATATTGCGGGCCGGGTAGGTCGTGGGAGTAAACCCCACGTCCGAGTCGTCACGATCCAAAAGAATCGGAAACGGTTCAGTAATTAACGCGTCCGTTAATTATTAATTAATGACTCATTAATTTTCCCATGCAGCAAAAATATAGACAACGTGCATAGGCGAGCAAGGAGGAGGAGCGCGCGTGTAGGTCTCCTCTTCTCATGCTCATACAAGTGGTAGAAGAGCTCACCTTATAAAGAGGTGCAACTCTCTCTCAACTTCCAAGATGGGACTAAATTTTAGCCTCACTCACTCCACTCACATGTGTGCATGAATGGGCCAAGAGAATTTCAGAATTTTAGTTGGGCTTTGGGCCAAAGGCCTACTAGTAAAATTCCAACAGAGGTTACAAGCGAATTGGGGAATAACAGGGAAGAACTGGAGGTAGGGGAAAGAAAGGAAGGTAGCCGCCGCCGAGCCGTTCGTGATCCACTAGATGGTCTGATCGGTCCGGGCCGCAGAAGCTTCATGGTGTGCTGATGCGGTCTTGGCAGGCCGTCCGCGTTGGTCGAAGGGCCGGCCCATCAGTGGCCTTGGCAGGGTCGCTGACAAGTTTGGCCTCACATTTGAACCAAAGGGCTCCAACGTCCTTCACTGTCTTGCCATCATTCCTAAATGCTCTCATCATTGATGAAAGATCATCAGGCGTACCTCGATGTTTTCTTGAAGTGTCCTTCGGTACCAAATGGTTTAACAAACATAAGCATAACTAGTAGCAGATTGACGATGACACACACTATGTTTACAAATACAAAAAGGAAAAACAAGTCAGCAAAGAGATTACAGTCTTACTTGACGGGTAAAAATATTGGTAGAAATATTTCTGGGGGATGTGCTCAATCTTTTGCCAGTTTGGATGTCCCATTGTTTCACAAGATTTCATGAACTCATGGTTGCAGCAATAGAGTGTAAACACCTCAAGAGACTGGGGCAGTGTTGGTAGTGACCAGATGTTCAAGCATCCCGTGATCTGCATACTCTTGAGCGAAGCAAGGTGCTCCATATTGCCTGGTAAGGCATCCCAGCTGCACTTCTGAAGCCAGAGCACACTAAGATGAGGGAAGGCCTCAAGTTTAGGAGCAGGCCCCAGTTGGATGCATCTGTCAAACCGAATTTGTCGCAGGTCCTTTGGGCAATTGTTCTGCTTACACACCATCCAATCTGGGTACCTTGAACCTTCGTAGGATACGATGTGCAATGTTTGAAGCCCCATGGGAGGGCAAAGGCCCTCAAGTACCTCAGCTTCAACTTCTGGACTGCACCTTACATCATCATCACCCCAGCGTATATACATATGTGTAAGACGTTCCTTGGCAGCTAGATTAGCTTCAAGAGCTTCCTCCTTGCTTTTAACGTTTTCAAGGCCACAGATCTCCAGACTGCCACCAAGCTGGTTTAGGTTCCTCAACTGCTTTACCTCATACCCTTGTTCATTACGCACTCTGAAGTGTGGTAGCTTTTGGAGTGAGATCAGCCTGCCTATGTTAGCAAAGGTATCCCATGACCCATAGAATATGTGCCGCAAGTTTATAAGGCCAATAGAGGTAAATTCCGAAATTTCCCCAAAATAAAAATCAAGCAGTTGTATACGGTGAAGTTTATGTAGTGTGCTTGGTAAAATTACCATGCATGGGTGGTGTGTCCTGAAAGCAAAATATCGTAGGTGCTTTAACTGACTAATAGATTCTGGGACCGAGAACCTATCGGTTCCAATGATTGCACAATATTCCTTACTCGCAATTATACCTGGCCATACCTTGGGCCGGGCCGGGCTTCGGGCCGGGCCTAGCCAAGCCCGACGAAAAAAACCCAGGCCCGAGCCCGGCCCGGCCCGGCCATCGGGCCTGTTTTTTGGGCCCAAACCCGGCCTGAACACGTAAAAGCCCGTCGGGCTTCGGGCCGGCCCGACCTTCAGAGAAATGCAAAAACGACGGGCCCGGGCCCGGGCCGGCCCGGCCTTCGGGCTCAAAATCTAGGCCCGAGCCCGGGCCGGCCCGACCTTCAGAGAAATGCAAAAACGATGGGCCCGGGCCCGGGCCGGCCCGGCCTTCGGGCTCAAAATCTAGGCCCGAGCCCGGCCCGGGGGCAGCGTCGGGCCGGGCCGGGTCGGGCTTTTTCGGGCCGGGCTTCCCATGGCCAGGTATACTCGCAATGGACAACACCCATAATTTTGGCATCCGCTTGCATATATTCTCAATGACTTTTTCCTCAACTGGTGTATCCCTTTCTTCAACAACGTATATAATGAGAGTGCGTAGATTTTCCAATCTAAGGATCTTCTCGGCAATCAAGTTTGCATCATAATTCTGAACAAAAAGATGACGAACATCTTGAGGGACATCCGCTTTCCAGCGTTCTCCCCTCTGGCTCCTATCATTCTCGATTCTGAAGCAATCACTTCCAGCTACCTTATCTAATAAATCATGTAGCAGATCATGAATTCTGAAGGAATCAGTATCAGAACTAGTTACTTCTTGTTGCAGAAAGGAGCATGACACTAACTCATGAATGTAGTCATTGGCTACAACTTCCATGTCCTCTGTTGCCGAGCTGGTCTTTACAAACCCTTGCGCTATCCACATGCAAACTAACTCGTCCCTTCTCAACTCGAATCTTCGAGGGAAAATATTGCAGAATTCAAAGCATCGCCTAATGTCCAGATTAAGCGACTGATAGCTCCACCAAAGAGCATCCATGGTGTTACTCAACATGTCGTGGTTTGCAGTATTTTTCCAAAACTTGATATCTAGGTTCGCCCCAAGCTGTCCAGCCACTGCGACTGCTGCAATAGGTGATTGGTGTAGCTTTTCTGCAATCACCCGCCCAACTTGTACAAATTCTTCTTTGTCAACAACACTTGTACCACCCACCGCATAATGCATAAACATTGAAAAGTATATATCTTCATCCAAATCAGACATTTCAATAGGTTCATCATCACATAGAGCTCTAGCTGCAACTTTTCTTCGAGTCATCACCAATATTTTGCTTCCTTTCATCCCAACGTGGAGCGGAGAGATTAGTTCATCTAGCTGTGGGTCGTTCTTGGCTTTCACCCAGATATCATCCAATATCAAAAAGAAACGTTTGCCACTCAATGATTCCTTCAACTTCTCTTCCAGCTCCTCACGATCTGAAATATCGGAGTGTCGATCTTTGGTAATATCCTTCAACATTTCATGAAACATATCATCCAAACTGAAAGTCTCAGACACATGAATGCACATGATGATGTCAAAAAGTCCCTTGCATTCCTGCTCTATGTAATCTCGAGTGTATCGTGCAAAGGTAGTCTTCCCAGACCCTGTAACACCATATATGCCAAGCACAGAGTAACATGGACTAGTACTCGAGTTTTGTGCATCATCTTGTGGTGTCTCACGGAGCCTTGCAATGATATCATCACGCAAGACCTCTCGACCAAATACTTTCCGCTTGGTAGCAGTTCTAATTCTGCTCCTATTCTTGTTGGCAATATCGGTCGGTGTGCTCTTCCTTGCCACGCCTAAGAGAAGTGACTTCTTAACTTCATTGACAGTGCGTTCTACCTTCTCTATTCTTTTCTTCAAGTTCCATCTTAAGATAGCAGCAAGGACAAAATCAAATGCAGTGGCATTCTCCTGCAAGAAACAAAATCTCAAATGGGTATTGCCATACACATATCTATTGTACTCCCTCCGTCCGGAAATACTTGTCATCAAAATGGATAAAAGGAGATGTATCTAGATGTATTTTAGTTCTAGATACATCCCTTTTTATCCATTTTGATGACAAGTATTTTCGGACGGAGGGAGTATCTATTAGACATAGGTGGCCATAATGCAGAACAAATTAGATGGCACTGGTGGAACAAAAATGTCCAGGCAGAGGAAATACAGAAAACACTGGTGCAGCAAAACTGACTTTGATCCTCGCTTAGAAAATAAACTGGCCATGAGGAAAAACAAATAAACTGGCTACTAGTGTAGACTCCATAGTGTATTAACATGGATTTTTGGGTGCTACATGTAAAGTAGGAAATGAATGAAATGTTGTTAAAGCAGAAATGATAAAGAAGGAAATATATAATATTGTTAACAAATACTCCCTTCGTTTCAAAATATACAGTGTATTATTTTTTTCAAAAATCAAACGATTCCAGGTTTTAAAAACTTTATCGAAAAATCTATCAACATCTATAGTACCAAATAAATAAAATATGAAAAAATATTTCATGGTGAATCTAATGATACTGATTTGGTATCGTAAATATTTATATTTTTCTCTATAAACTTGGTCAAACAAAGAGAAGTTTGACTTTGATTTTTTATAATACACCTTAATTCTGAGACCAACACCAAGGGAGTATTGTTTAAATTGCAAATCCGAAATGTCGTTGTACATAGAACGACCATTGGCAGCTACAAAAATAAGGTAATTATGGTGATTATCATGTTAGCAATTTACAGAAATACTATAGTGCCCCCACAACATAAATATTTAATTTAATTGTGAACACATGCTAAGTGAAAAAAAGGATACCCCTCCGTACGGGATTAGTTGACGCTTAAACAGATGTATATAGACGCATTTCAATGCTAGATACATCCGTTTGAGCGTCAAGTAATTTTGGACGGTGGAAGTATATTTTCTACACTTGTACATAAAGGGCATATGAGATGAGAACTGGGCGATGAAAATGAATATACCTGGTTACTTTTGATGCCAACCACGTCATACGACCAGTTTCGACAAAAGCTGGCAATCTCAACAGCATGAACTAACCAGCATAATATGGTTCTATAACAATTCTTGAAGAAGACGAAGGAGCTCCACCAGCAAGAGAGCAAGCGCCCCAAGGAATCGGAGGATGTAGCCACCGTAGGTACATCCTCTGACCTGTACAGTAACCGCCGAGACAATCTTCTCCTGAGCATCATCAAAGATATCATCCGCATCCCCCCGAGCGTGCCTCAGCCATGACGCCATTTCATCGAGCGTCGACACGTCGGATACTTCTCCCCTCTGCAGCATCCTCGCTTGATCTACCTCACGCAGCGTCTGCTGCAGCTCTGGGATAATGTGGATCTTCAAGTCCCAGAGCTTCTGTGACGCGTCTAAGCCGAGGCAGGAAAGGATCTTGGGCGTGAGCAAGGTGATGATGGGGGACAGCAACCAACTCATCAAGGCTATGGGCGCGGCAGCATCCCAGTCCAAACCACCGGCCATGGTTATGTGAATTTTCTTTGACGGGCCTTTTGGCTGCAAAACAAAGTGTGAAATGGGCAAAAAAAATTAAATAGAGAGGGGTGAGCAGTTTGGAAAGAAGTGAACTTTAGCTACCTTGTTGAAAAGCAAGAAAACGTTCCCAAATATCCGATGTCGGCGTCCGCCACGGTAGGTTGCCGGTTTTGCCAGAGACGGCGAGCTAGAGGATGAGGAAGAAGCTACGTCGTTGAGCAAGATGGCGGTGCAGGTGGCTGGGGTGGTGGATTGGTGAAGCTGGAGGTACACGATGATGACAATCAACAATGATAAACATGTGCATTTATTGCGGTTGGACTCTTGTAGGACTATGTTACACTAGCAAAAGCAGACCACCCACACACAAACAGTCGAAATATTTCTCGGTTGTAGCGAAGACATATACAGCTTCGGTCGCATAGCAAGCCTCGACCATTCACTCGAGGCTAAATTTCGTGTTTTGACCCTTTTCTGAAACCTATTCGAGATTTGATCCTAGTTTAAAAAAAATTAAAATATGACCCTTTTGCTACCGTCAGGGACCTTGGCGGTAGGGTATAACAGCTTGCTGCCAAGATCCCTGGCGATAGGGTTGCATACCCTATCGCCAAAAACCTCCTAAGTATTCAGCTAAAAAAAAACCTCCTAAGTATTGACCACAATGCGTGCTCGTACCTACCGCCAAGCACCTTGGCGGTAGGGTTGTGCAGGCTACCGCCAGCCCGGTTGGCGGTAGCGATGTTTCTTACCGCCAAAGCCCCTGGCGGTAGGCTGTTAGACCCTACCGCCATGGACTCTGGCGATAGCAAAAGGGCCAGATCTCGAAAAAAATTTAAATTAGGGTCAAATCTCGAATAGATTTTAAAAAAGGGTCAAAACACGAAAATTTGCCTCCACTCGATCCACCGGCTGGTCGCATAGCATGGACCGTCCACCGGCCGGCCGCCTAGCACCTTTTTGTTTCCTTCCTCTCTCATTCTTATTGTTTTCTTTCACTAGTGATGTCATCACACACGGTTAAAACTCTTTCGCACACGCATATGCGAGCCGTCGTCTTATGATGGTGTGTGATATGGGGGGTGCATCGAACACAATTACGGGATAATCATATGCAAATAGGGTTTGAGGATGCAGATGTTTTGTCCAACTCAATGCCAGAACCTATCTCACACATGATTCCTGGTGAAGCTGGGCGTAGCATGTGACGTCTGATGCAACCTTTGTCTCTCCTTTTTATATATTTCCTCCGTCTCAAAATAAATGCCTATTAAGGTTAAGACGCTTATTTTGGAACAGAAAGAGTAATATATAAGACACGCAAAGCTCGTGCGTGTTCTTGATAAAATGATTCCTGAGGTAAGCCTCTGTGATACATCCAACGCCCCAAACATTTTCGTCCGTGAAGATTGTATGACCTGATAGGCCGCCTATCACATGTGCTATACTATGGTACAATGTTTATGATGCGTCCAACGTTAAAGACGACTCATAACTAGACAAATTGTGCGATTAGAGGCCCATCATACACAGTTTACTCTTCCGGCTGTCCGGCCGTTCCCTGCTGAATACCGGCTCTGCGGTTCAACGCGCGGTCCTGGTAAGAAGCCGGTGCACACGCATGTACATGTTCAGGAGAGTAACAACCGAGCTATACAAGGTGCTCACGCACGACGTGCTAACGAGAGTGGGCACAAGACGTGCTGGAGCTACGTAGGAGTCGGTCCTTTGTTGTCCGTGAAACGGTAGTCTCTTCCAACACTACATGCACCGCAGCTCACCCAATGCCGGGCGCTATTTACAGCTTTGGAGACCGCTTAACAAGCGGAGAGATCAGGACGCCATCGACATCATCATAGTGGGTCTTCGTTCGTCGGCATCGGCTTTCGCGCCGCCCTCACCACCTCCTCCACCACCTCCCGAGCCGGATTAGCTTCTTTTTTTAGCGTTCTTTGGGACTTGTCTTACTGTGCCCCCAGCATGACTTTGACTTGACTACTCTATGTACTGTGATGTTGAATGCTTGGTCCGTTGCTTTATAATCTAAAGAGGGGGAAATCCTTTTTCATAATGCCGGGCGCTATATACGCCACCGTCAACACGGGGCCGTCCATGGTGGCACATGGTCTACACCGCCACCAAGCTTGGGGTGTCGCGAACACGAGCTCACCCCAGGCAGGGTGTCTTCTACACTGCCGTCGAGGCAGAGCTCCATCTACACCGTTGCCGACACGGAGCCTATCCAAGGTGAGGCGCCGTTCGAGGACCGTTTGCATCGACTCTTGGCTCGATGAGACTGTTGGCTACATCGGCATGATAATGTTTTCACCAACTCGTCATCATTGATCAATTTGTGTTTGCATGGTTTCATCATGCCAACCCTGTGTTGCCGCTCGTGGAGGCGGCGACATTAAACACGCCTACCCCAATATCCATACCGAAGCATGTCCTCGACGTGTCCTAGCACCAGCTAGTTAAGTGCACAACATGTCTTTCTACGATGAAGCAAACTACCATTTGATATGCTGATGAGACAAAATCAAGTCATCTAGTCCGACACCAACAAGGCGGACACCAATAGGCCCGACATCGAAGAGACGAATGCCGCCCACTTCATCATCCGACATCGACGAGACATAGAGAGGCATGGATGCTGGGGATATGTTGCCTTACATACTTCACTGCTAGAAAGTGGCTTGTGAGGAGAGACATGGATGGTGGGGAGAGGGGGAGGGGGGGGGGGGGGGGGGGACGAAAAGAGAGCCAAACAAAAACATTATGTTCTTTTTAAGTAAATAAGTGTAGATATTTATAGTGTACTATAGTGTGCACAAATCTCAACGCATATGTTTGATGGATATATTGCTGTTACATATAATCATCGCTAGAAAGTGGTTTGCGAGAAGGGGCGTGGAAGGTGGGAGAGGGCGGATGAAAAGAGAGTGAAACGGGAATATTATGTTCTTTTTAGGGCACTTATAGGCGCCGGCGCATCGGCCGAAAGTTTCGGCCGGTCCAGCCCAGGCCGTCGGATGTGAGCCACGCGGCCGTTGGATCCAGTCAAAAAAAATGATCGCCCTAGCTTCTTCCTCCTGGGCAGTCGGCATGGATCCGCATCTCCCCCCGAGGAGCACCGCACCGCGCCTCCTGTCCTCCTCCGATGGTCGTCCCCGTCGTCAGTCCCCACCCTTGCCGGTCTTCCTCGTCGCCCGCCGGACCCCGCCCTCGCCGGCCGTCCTCGTCACCGGTCCCCCACCCCTCCCGGCCTCGTTCTCGCCTCGACCCATGCAACAGCTCCACCTGCGGTTGCAGCTCTTGACGACGACGGTTGTAGCTCCGCCGCCCTCGCCATTGATACTCGCTGCAGGAAAATACGTCGATGGCGGCCACGAGTCAATCAACGCCGTTTGAATGGATGTAGCAAAAAAATTCACCGGTAATAGCAAAATCAAACTACGGGTGCAGCAAAAACGTCGTCGCCGCCTTCGCGAGGTCGCAGCTCCGCCTTACATGGGTGTAGCAAAAAAAACATCCACGGTAGTAGCAAAATCCTGCTACGGTTGCAGCAAAAAAGCATGGATGTAGCAAAAAACTCCAACGGTAGTAGCAAAATCCTGCGACGGTTGCAGCAAAAATATCATTGTCGTCCTCGCGAGGTCGCAGCTCTGCCTGATGGATGTAGCAAAAAGCTTTGCCGGCAGTAGCAAAATCCAACAACGGTTGCAGCTTCCCCTTGTTGTGCAGTGCCATTGAAGCTTTCTATGTCTATGGTTGAACCTTTTTTCAATGGCTGTTAAAGCTTTTCTAGGTGACGGTTGCAACACTTGTATACGCGGGAGGATCCGGGCATGGCGGCAGGCAGCCATGGCGGCCGGCGAGGGAGCTCCTGGCGGCCGGCGAGGGAGCGCCTGGCCGCCGGCGATGGAGCTTGTGGTGGCCCAAACGTAGCCCGGGAGGAGGGGGAGGGGATGCGCGCGCGTGAAGACTGTAGGTAGGGGATGGATCTGGCCATGGCAGCCAACGAAGGAGCGCCTGGCCGCCGGAAATGGAGCTCATGGTGGCCCAGTCGCTGCCCGGGGGAGGAGGGAGGGGAAAGGATGCGCGCGCTGAAAGGAGGCGGTATGGAGGCACTGGAAGGAGGCGGGACGCGCGGAGCCATTGCGCGGGGCCCGTTTGCCAACGTGGCATGCGAACAGGCCGAAAGTTCGGCCGGTGCACCGCGCCCAAACATTTACCTTCTTTTTATAAGCAGTTGTAGATGTAGAAGACTTAACATTTAAGTAGTGTGGATATAGCTATGGGAGAGGATTTTCTACCATGCACGGGACCTCCCGTCCATGCATCCACCGCCTTATTTATTACTATGTGGGACCACTGACATCACCTATAATGTTTTCTCTCCCATCTAGCATACATTCACATGTTATTCTACTAACCAAGTTTCATCCAAATAAATAAATGCATATTTTATGTTGAAATAAAAGTTTGATTTACATTCTGTTTGCATAATTGTGTTTTTTCTAACAAGATCTTTCAAACAAGACCAATATTGAATATATTTTTAGGAAATATTTTCAACAAGTAAACTACCATACTTCAAACTTGTTTCATACAAATTTATTAATTCGATGCAAAAATTCAACAATGAGTTATTCAAACAAAACTTTGAACTTTAATTGTGTTTGACAAAGTATATCATAGTTATGTGTACTTTAAATAGTGTTTCAGTGTGTTCTAAAATTTGATTATTTTTAGAACATGCTGAAACACACTCAAAAGTGGTATAGTTTTAAGGTTCTCCTCGTCATAAACACAAATATGCAAACGGATCATATAACTCATTGTTGAATTTTAAAGTACTGTGATATTTGGCACATGTGTGCCATATAAGTAAAACTGCCACACCTTTATTTCTTTAACTTTAAAGTACCACACGATCCCCTTCCTTTGACCCCGCCTTCTCCCGAACGACCCCGCAAGCTCGCCCGAGAAACCTGCTTCTTCCGCACATCTCGCGCGCCCATCCCCGAGAAAACTGCCACTTCTTCACGTCTACCACATGATAAAAAAAATATTGCGCATGTCCCACACCTCCTTGGCACCAAAGCACGCCACCACAACCAACTCACCCTTAGGTAATTGTTGCTCAAACTAAAGAAACTAATCGTTTTGACCCCATTTTTTTACAATTTTATTACTACAAAAAGTACAGAAAATTACCACGATTTCCCCTCAGGACAAAGTTACCATGGTATTTGCATGCCAGTTATCAGGCCTGTGATCCGTAAGTTACCGTGCTATTTACATAGAACTTACCAGGTACTATGTTTCAACAACCACACCCCTTTCAAAGTTACCATTGTGTTTTGTACACAAGTTATAAGGTCTTCGATGTGTAAAATACCGTGGTACTTACACATAAGTTATCAGGGTATGTGTACATCAACCTCGCCCCTGGTCAAAGTTACCATGGGGGATTGTACATGAGTTACCGGGTCTATAGTTCGTATATTATCATGATACTTATACCTAAAAACCTGGGTTTGTTTCGGTAACTTTTTTCATGGGTCAAAAATTACCAAGATGTTTTTGCATAACTTATCACGCCTATAGCGGGTCAAAGTGGGCCGTTTTTCGGGCCAACCCACGAGCACGTGTGCCCCTCATGATACTAAATATTATGTGGCTTTTCAGTGGCACACCATGTGTTGTGTTCATCTAAGAGGCTCCCATGAGGCGAGTGTATGTTTTTAACAACTTGTTTTCCTTTGGTAAAAAGTTACCATCATGTTTATATTGTAAGTTATCGGTTACGCGGTTCTTATATTATCATGTTATTCACACAAAAATTATCGGGGATGTTTTGAATAACTTTTCCCTGGGACAAAAAGTTATCATGGTGATTCTAGGTAACTTACCAAGCCCGCAGTGCTTAAAATATTATGCTATTTACACAAAATTTATCAGGGGTATGTTTCAACAAACCCCCCCTCCCCCCCACACGGGTCAAAAACTTATCATGGTATTTAGTTATCGCAGTGCATATTTCATGCTATTTACACATAAAAATATCATGGGAGGGAGGTATAGTACCGTGCTATTTATCAGGGGTATATCCAGGCACAAATCTCTGATCAATTCATATTTGCTTTTCCACACATCATGGCAAAAAGGGAATAGAAAACATAAGTGGACAAGTTTCCTGCTATTGTTGCCTGAAATAGCTTATCCACACACAGAGAGCTGATGCTGAAAAACATCACTAGTCAGCATCAATAAGATACTAACACCTACTTCCTTCAGAAAAGACGGCAAAGACACTAGGATACAACACCATAATACATATGAAACCTTACACTAAAGTTGCAAAATTATCCATTCGTGGCCTATATACTCCCTATCAGACTATCACAAACAACAAACCAACAACTACAAATCCAACAGATTTCTGCTTCCAAATGCTAGTCAACAGCACAGAAAAAAGGCTAGCAGTAGCAAACGATCAATTTGCAATCTACATACTTTACTTTCCAACTACAATCAGGATAACTGGAACAATGTCACCTTGAAGTCCACACCAGGCTATGCCTAGGCCGACAACGGGAACCTCATTCCAACCGAAATGTGCATGCACATTGTGAGGCATAAGGTGAAGATGGCCATGGACTTGGCGCTCAGGTACTTGACGGCGACGAGATCCCTTTCGGTGATTTCATCACGGGCGACGACAATGCTCTTTCGTGCACCAGCAGACACCCGCTGAGTCGAGAACTCGAGGAATGACCGGACCATCTCTGCGGTGACCCTGCCCGTGACATCCAGCACAAACCTCCGGTTACTTGGCATGGCCAATGTGGTCGATACTCTCTCCATTACACAGCTAGGACCTGAATTGCAGACCTCTTGCACCACTGCTGCTTCAGCTCGAGAAATGGAGGCCTCCTTTGTGACCTGCCGTGAGGTCCTGACAAACGTCTCGACGGCACCGTTGCAGACGGACACGAGCAGGTCCTTGAGCTTGGCGTCGTGCTTGGGGTCAGTGACGCCTGCGAGCACCTGGTCGGAGGTGCGCACGGCCGCGGTCCTGTCGAGGTAGGCGGCGACGGTGGTGCTGAAGAACACCCGAACGAGCTCCGCGGCGGCCTCCTTGCCCCTGTCGCTGCACAGAGCGGCGAGCCAGTCCGGCTGGCCAGGGGCGCGGGGCCGGGCCTCGGGATCACGGCAGGAGAGCACGAGGTTCCTGGCGAAGCTCCCAAGAACGGCGGAGGCGAACCCGGCGCCGTCGGGGGAGAGGAGGCGGTCCAAGATCCGGTCGTGTAGCGGCGGGGAGGGAGGATCCGGGCCCCGGGCGGCCCGGTGGGAGGAGAAGGCGCGAAGGGCCCCCGAGGCGAGCGACTTGGAGAAGGCGGAGGCGGCGGAGGAGACGTGGTCGGAGGCGGCGAGCTTGGAGAGGACGAGTGCGGGGAAGGAGTGGAAGAACCGAAAAAAGTGGTCATGTTGCGATGCCGATCGAAGGGACACCGAGTGGTGTGGCAGTTTTGCAATCGGGCACAGGGTTGCCAAATACATATTTCGAAAGATAAAATAGTTTTATCCTTGGAAATAAAATAACAAAGCATGGGATGGTGAAGCATATGCTTGCATGTGGTCAGAGGAAGATCTGACAAACTACAAAGAGCATTAACGCACAACATCGAATCTCCAAGAAAAATGAACGGACCTCCCATACACGGGAGAAATGCTTTTCTCATATAGATATCCTAAAAAAAGAGCTGTGTAGATATAGATAGATACCCGTAGATAGATATCTGTTTGTTCGATAGGAACGGTCTTACCGTGCGTCATTCGTGCGTGTTTGGGTCACGCTAACTGCCACACGTGTGGTGCGAAGGGAGACGCACCACATGTCTCTAATATAAACAGACTGCCATCTCATCGCATGCATGCATGCAGGAATCTTTTTAGATTTTCAGTTTTTAAAATGTTTTATCTCTTAAACGAAAAATCCGATTGAAAATCCGTTTTCACCATTAAATCCCTCACGATGAGATCTTCGAAACTAGACCCCATGTTGATATGTTTTGATGAAAAAAAAATTGGATTAAAAGTTTCCATGTCTATTGCATATGAATTGCCATGATGTTTACACTGAAGTTGCCATGATATATTTCAGCTATTTTCTTCTACATCTAAAAGTAAATTTTGACATTTATAAAACGGGGAATTAAGAAACTAGACTTGCCATGAACCATAAACTAAAATTGCCATGATACATGCACGTCAAATTGCCATGGTTCATACAAAAAATAATTTTCATGGTCAAAGTACTGGAGTTGCCATCATCGAAACACTAAAATTGCCATGATCTACAAACTAAAATTGCCACATGGCAGCTTTAGTTTAAGCCATATGGCAACTGAAGTGTAAACATCGTGGCAACTTCTGGCAAAAAAAAATCGTCGAAACATATCAACATGGGGTCTAGTTTTGAAGATCTCGTCGAGACGGATTTAATGGTGAAAACAGATTTTTAGTTCGCTTTTTTATTTAGGAGATACAACATTTTTAAGCCGAAAACCAAAAAAAAATCTGCTGATGTCATCTATTCATACGTAGCAAAATGAATGGTGGTGGAGGCGTGTGGGCGATGTGCAAACTCCCACACGTGTGGGCGTTAACATTTCCGCTCACATAAACTGTGTCAAGAAACTACAGGATCGATCAGACCCATCTAGGGTAAAGCGTACGCCCGGGCGATGGAAGCCCTGGCGCCCCCGAGTCACGGCAGACGTCGTCGCCCATGGCAGGACATCCCGTCGGAGCTCTTGGGCATCGTGCTCCAGTGCGTCCCGTCCCACGCCGACCGCGTCCGCCTGCGCGCCATCTGCCGTCCGTGGCGCGCCGCCACGCGCCTGCAGGCTGCGCTACCAGCGCTGCTTCCGTGGCTCGCCCTCCGCGACGGCTCCTTCCTCAGCCTCCCCGATGGCGAGGTCCACCGCCGCGTCCTCGTCCCGGACGACAACGTCGCCTACCGTGTCTCCACCGGCAACACCCTCTTCCTCGTGCACAGCGACGACGAGTGGTCTTTGATGAACCCTCTCTCCCGGAAGACAACGGCCTCTCGATGCGTCGACCTCAACTGCCTCTGCGCTCGGACGGGCGTCCTGGTCGACACCGGCAACATCCGCAAGGTGGTGGTGATGTCCGACCACGTCGTGGCAGTCCGGACAGGACCCCGAGTGTACCTTAAGGACGTCACCATCTCTATTCGTCGGCCCCAGTCGACAACCGTGGAATGGCGGTGGTCACCCCCTGGAGACACCTATTCCTCCGTCCGTGACATAGCGCTCTTCCAAGACAAGCTCTACGTCTTTACTGTAACAAATTATGGTGTGTACCCTCTACGTCTTTACGCCATGGACATGGTCAGCGACAACCATGTGAGCTTCCAACGCATGATCACCACGCTAGAAGATGACGTGGAGGACTGGAATGCAGGCGACCTTGACCACTACCTGGTTGCGTCCGGGGATCGGCTGCTGATGGTGAAACGAAGGAGGGAAGTCTTCATCGTGCTGCCGGTCCCGGGGCCGGTGTTCATGCCCACCAGCTGGTTCGAGGTCTTCGAGGCAGCCGACCTGGGCAGCAGTCAAGGATGCTGGAGAAAGGTCAGCACCCTGATGGGACGGGCTCTCTTCCTCAGCGAAGGCTGCTCCGAGTCTCTTCCAGCCGGCGGTGCCCAAAACGTCGGACCTCGAGAGGATTGCATCTACTTTCTAAATGAACGCAACTGTTACGATGCAAGGACGAGGAGCCTCTACTCCGGCGTGTACGACATGAGAGATGGGACTTTCTTACTCTTGCCGTTTGAGACAGTGGCTGCACGTGAAGGTCCATTCACAGCAACTTGGTTTTTCCCTGCAGATACATGAGACTTAGTTAAGATACATTGGTACAAGTTCATGCTGATGCATACTTAACTTTGTTCCAGCTTTTGCCTCATATTTTGATATTGTTTACATTAGATTTCCATTCCTCATTCACAAAAATTCTGCCGGGTGGGTTCCGCCCATCATGTGACTTAGCCAAACCTGGTTTTCTTGCGGTTGTCGGGTGTGCATACCATCGCTTCACACAATTGGTTAAGCTACAACCATTTGCTCAATTGGTCCCTCCCATCTAGGGCATGTTTGGTAGGTTGCATCGTTTTTTAGCTATTTATACATGTGAGTGAGTTGGGCCTGACTAAGTGAAACCATGTTGTTAGTATAGTTTGGTAGGCTGCACTGCACTGAGAGTTTGATGCTCGACGTTTGGTTGGTAGTAGTTATGGGTTATGGTTGTCACCGTGCAAAATATGATGTTTGGTTGTGCACGGCTTATATTATGGTCACCCCTTATCAATAATGGTGTCCTTATCTTACCACAAATTTCACTACATACGCACAATGAAATAAACATTGTTTCAGTCATGTCTAGCAAATGAATGGTTGTTCATCATGGCTACTAACAAATTGTACTACAAATTGTTGCTTCTTCTTCAATCATCGCATTCTCCTCCTTTGGCACAAGCTCATCACAACCTCTTTTTAGGATCCAATTATTGAGAATGAAACATGCAAGAATAAGCCTAACATTAGTGGAGAAAGAGTGTAATGGTTTCGGATCCATGATCTTAAATCTGTTCTTCAAAGCTCCAAATGTTCTCTCGGCTTACGGCTAGAGTGTCTGAAATTGAACAATTTCTATGCGGTCCCAGGATAGTTCCTAGAAGAGAACTTGTTCAGATGATACCTAGTTTTTCTTAAGGGTGGAAGAACACCAGACCGGCATGCATATCCAGCATCTCCTAGGTATAACTTGTCATCGAGGACACTTGATAACCCACAAGTATAGGGGATCACAACAGTTTTCGAGGGTAGAGTATTCAACCCAAATTTATTGATTCGACACAAAGGAAGCCAAAGAATATTCTCAAGTATTAGCAGCCGAGTTGTCAATTCAACCACACCTAGAAACTTAATATCTGCAGCAAAGTATTTAGTAGCAAAGTAATATGATAGTAGTGGTAACGGTAGCAAAAGTAATATTTTTGGGTTTTGTAGTGACTGTAACAATAGCAACGGCAAAGTAAATAAGAGAAGAACAATATATAAAAAGCTCATAGGCATTGGATCGGTGATGGAGAATTATGTCAGATGCGATCGATCATGCAACAGCTATAACATAGGGTGACACAGAACTAGCTCCAGTTCATCAATGTAATGTAGGCATGTATTTCGAATATAGTCATACGTGCTTATGGAAAAAACATGCATGACATCTTTTGTCCTACCCTCCCGTGCCAGTGAGGTCCTATTGAAAACTAAGGGATATTAAGGCCTCCTTTTAATAGAGTACCGGACCAAAGCATTAACACATAGTGAATACATGAACTCCTCAAACTACGGTCATCACCGGTAATGGTCCCGATTATTGTCACTTCGGGGTTAACGGATCATAACACATAATAGGTGACTATAAACTTGCATGATAGGATCAAGAACTCATACATATTCATGAAAACATAATAGGTTTAGATCTGAAATCATGGCACTCAGGCCCTAGTGACAAGAATTAAGCATAGCAAAGTCATAGCAACATCAATCTCAGAACATGATGGATACTAGGGATCAAACCCTAAGAAAACTAACTCAATTACATGATAAATCTCATCCAACCCATCACCGTCCGGCAAGCCTACGATGGAATTACTCACGCACGGCGGTGAGCATCATGAAATTGGTGATGGAGGAAGGTTGATGATGACAATGGCGACGGATTTCCCTCTCCGGAGCCCCGAACGGACTCTAGATCAGTCCTCCCGAGAGAGTTTAGGGCTTGGCGGTGGCTCCGTATCGTAAAACGCGATGAATCCTTCTCTCTGATTTTTTCCTCCCCGAAAGTGAATATATGGAGTCAAGGTGGACGTCCGTGGAGCGTCAGGGGGCCCACGAGGCAGGGGGCGCGCCCAGGGTGTAGGCGCCCCGCCCACCCTTGTGGACAGGGTGTGGCCCCCCTGACGTGGATTCTTCTTTCAGTATTTTATATATATTCCAAAAATAATCTCCATTGATTTTCGGGTCATTCTGAGAACTTTTATTTTTGCACAAAAATAACACCATGGCAATTCTGCTGAAAACGGCGTCAGTCTGGGTTAGTTCCATTCAAATCATGCAAGTTAGAGTCCAAAACAAGGGCAAAAGTGTTTGAAAAAATAGATACGACGGAGACGTATCAACTCCCCCAAGCTTAAACCTTTGCTTGTCCTCAAGCAATTCAGTTGATAAACTGAAAGTGATAAAGAAAAACTTTTACAAACTCTGTTTGCTCTTATTGTTGTAAATATGTAAAGCCAGCACTCAGGTTTTCGGCAAAGATTATGAACTAACCATATTCACAATAACATTTAGGTCTCATGTTTACTCATATCAATGGCATAATCAGCTAGCGAGCAATAATAACAAATCTCGGATGACAACACTTTCTCAAAATAATCATGATATGATATAACAAGATGGTATCTCGCTAGCCCTTTCTGAGACTGCAAAACATAAACGCAGAGCACCTTTAAAGATTAAGGACTGACTAGACATTGTAATTCATGGTAAAAGAGATCCAGTCACACTCATAGTCAATGTAAACTAACAGTAATGGATGCAAATGACAGAGGTGCTCTCCAACTGGTGCTTTTTAATAAGAGGATGATGACTCAACATAAAAGTAAATAGGTAAGCCCTTCGCAGAGGGGAGTAGGGATCTGTAGAGGTGCTAGAGCTTGGTTTTGAAATAGATATGAATAATATTTTGAGCGGTATACTTTCATTGTCAACATAACAACCGAGAGATCTCGATATCTTCCATGCTACACACATTATAGGCGGTTCCCAAGAAGAATGGTAAAGTTTATACTCCCCCACCACCAACAAGCATCAATCCATGGCTCGCCCGAAACAACGGGTGCCTCCAACTAACAACAATCCTGGGGGTGTTTTGTTTGAAATTATTTTGATTTGATTTGAGCATGGGACTGGGCATCCCGGTGACCAGCCATTTTCTCATGAATAAGGAGCGGAGTCCACTCCTCTTGAGAATAACCCGCCTAGCATGGAGGATACACACAACCCTAGTTGATACATGAGCTATTCGAGTATACAAAACTGAATGTTTATTTGAAGGTTTAGAGTTTGGCACATACGAATTTACTTGAAATGGCAGGTAGATACCATATATAGGTAGGTATGGTGGACTCATATGGAATAACTTTGGGGTTTATGGAATTGGATGCACAAGCAGTATTCCCGCTTAATACAAGTGAAGGCTAGAAAGAGACTGGGAAGCGACCAGCTAGAGAGCGACAATAGTCATGAACGTGCATTAAAGTTAATCAACACCGAATGCAAGCATGAGTAGGATATAATGCACCATGAACATAAATATCGTGGAGGCTATGTTCACTTTGTTTCGACTACATGCATGAACATGTGCCAAGTCAAGCCACTCGAATCGTTCAAAAGAGGATACCACCCTATCATACCACACCACAACCATTTTAATAGCATGTTGGCACACAAGGTAAACCATTATAAACTCCTAGGTAATTAAGCATGGCATAAGCAACTACAATCTCTAATTGTCATTGCAAATATGTTTCTTTCAAAATAGGCTGAATCAGGAACGATGGATTAATCATATTTACAAAAACAAGAGAGGTCGAGTTCATACTAGCTTTCCTCATCTCAATAAGTTCCTCATATAATCATCATTACTGCTTTTCACTTGCATGACCGAACGTTGTGGATAATAATAATAGTGCATGTGCATTGTACTAAGCTGAAATCTGCAACCATTCAATTCATGGGAGAAGACAAGGTAATATGGGCTCTTTGTTAGATCAACAATAATGCATATGAGATCCACTCAACATTTTCATTATGGTCTTCTCCTCTCAACCCCCAAAGGAAAGAAAAGAAACAAAACTATTTACACAGGAAAGCTCCCAACAAGCAAAAGAAGAACGAGAAATCTTTTTGGGTTTTCTTTTTAATTACTACTACTACAAGCATAAAAAGTAAATTAGCTAAAATCTATAACTAATTTTTTTGTTTTTCTTAAGGTTTTTCAAACACACAATAAGAAAGCGAGAAAAGAAAATAAACTAGCATGGATGATACAATGAAAAAGTATGAGCACTGACAATTGGCATGAGTGTGTGAACATGAATGTAATGTTGGTAAGAGATACGTACTCCCCCAAGCTTAGGCTTTTGGCCTAAGTTGGTCTATGCCCATGGATCAAAGTTGTAGCTGGGGTCGTATTGAGAAGGGTCCTCAGATTTCCACTGGCTGGCGATCTCTTCCGGGTTCCACTGATAAACAGACCGACGGTGAGGGTCAGATTGTGCCTCCGGCTCTGCAGCTGACATCTGGTTCCGGTAGGCAAGAATGTCCTCCAGTGGAATAAGGTACTTGCGTGAAAATATGTCAAACAAAGCAGGCGCAGGCAAGGTAATAAACTCACAATATTTTGTGTTAAATATCAATTTGTATTTGAGTGTCTTATTCCTATCCTTAACAATAAACTCATGTGCTACCATACTTTTATAACCTAGAGCAATAGGAGGAAGCAACTTTTCCTCTTTCTCATAATGCCTGATAGGTATGTTAAAGTGTGCAGCAAGGCGCGAGGCAAAGATACCTCCGAGGACGGGGCCCTTAGTGCGGTTCAGATTTAACCGTCTAGCAACAATAGCGCCTAAGCTGAAAGTAGTATCATTAAATAAGGCATGGCGCAAAATAGCAATATCCGGAGCACTGAGGTTCCCACAGTTCCCGTGACCAATTAAGCATCTACTAGCAAATATTGCGAAATAACGTAAAACAGGAAAATGTATGCTAGTGATTCTTGCATCGGAAACTTTCCTCGTTTCCCTACAGCAATCATATCAATAAATCCTCCACATCATTACGATGTGGTTCCTCTATGCTGCCCTCAAAGGGTATCAAACAAACCCGGCAAAAATCATAAAGTGACATCTCCTTATGCACATCATATAAATAAAATTCCACCGAAGGTGGTGATCTCCTATCATGGAAATGAAAATTTTGCACAAAGATATTGGTGAGTAAGAGATACTGTTCACGCTGGTCGCGGAGTCAGGCGGTGAGGCCTACATTCTCAACCAAATGATAAAAATCTTCATGAATCCCGGCCTCTTTCAAGAACTCATCACAAGGCCATTCACATGGCCGAACCTCTGCAGTACGAGGGAGATTATACTTGGGCTTCTTGTTCTCTTCATCTTGCTTATCCTTCGAGCTTCGGCTCGATGAGCCCCTCAAAAATATCTTCATCTTTTTCTGAAAATTTCTGAAATTTTTAGTAAATTAAAATAAAAGTGAACCAAACTCAACAAAATTAATAGCAACTACTCCTACAAGTGCCTAGAGGATATATCATGCATTAAAACTACTTTTGACCACATAAATTTGACATGCAAGCTCAAGAACAGGGTCACCTAAGCAGCAAAAATTTGCAATGAATAAAACACTAGAACAAAAACTAATTGGACCATTGGAGGAGTCACATACCAAAGAACAATCCCCCAAAGCAGTTTTGCGAATGGAGCTTTGAGCAAGGAGATCGAAAATGGCAGCAAGATGAGTAAGAACTCGGGTTTGAGCTGGCTAGTGATTTTTTGGGAGGAAGAAGGAGTGTGTGGTGACTGGAATAAGTGGAGGGAGCCCACGTGGGGTCCATGAGGCAGGGGGCGTGCCCAGGGGGGTGGGCGCGCCCTCCATCCTCGTGGGCACGTGGCTGCTCCCCCTGCTGTGTTCTCCGTGCCAGATATTCTCAAATATTCTAGAAAAAAACATATTTAAATTTTAGGGCATTTGGAGAACTTTTATTTTCGGGGTATTTTTTTATTGCATGGATAATTCAGAAAAACAGACAGAAAATACTATTTTTGCTTTATTTAATATAAATAACAGAAAGTAAAAAGAGGGTACAAAGAGTTTTGTTTTCTAAATTCATCCATCTCATGCTCATCAAAAGGAATGAACTAACAAGGTTGATCAGGTCTTGTTAACAAACTCATTTCGAACAACATGAAATCGGAGAATTTTCGAATAACACTAGGTTACCTCAACGGGGATATGCATGTCCCCAATAATAAGAATATCATATTTCTTCTTGTTAGTAGGAAGAGGAAATTCAAAACCTCCAATAGTGATTGTTGAAATTTTTCCAATAGAATTGATACTGTGGACTTGAGGTTGTTTCCTCGGAAAGTGTACCGTATGCTTATTACCATTAACATGAAAAGTGACATTGCCTTTGGTGCAATCAATAACAGCCCCTGCAGTATTCAAAAAGGGTCTTCCAAGAATAATAGACATACTATCGTCCTCGGGAATATCAAGAATAACAAATTCCGTTAAAATAGTAACGTTTGCAACCACAACAGGCACATCCTGACAAATACCAACACGTATAGCAGTTGATTTGTCAGCCATTTGCAAAGATATGTCAGTAGGTGTGAACTTATTCAAATCAAGTCTATGATATAAAGAGAGAGGCATAACACTAACACCGGCTCCAAGATCACATAAAGCAGTTTTAACACAGTTTCTTTTAATGGAGCATGGTATAGTTGGTACTCTTGGATCTCCATGTTTCTTTGGTATTCCACCCTTAAAAGTATAATTAGCAAGCATGGTGGAAATTTCAGCTTCAGGAATCTTTCTTTTATTAGTAACACTTTCCTTCATATATTTAGCATAAGGATTCATTTTAAGCATATCAGTCAAACGCATACGCAAAAAGATAGGTCTAATCATTTCAGCAAAGCGCTCAAAATCCTCATCATCCTTTTTCTTGGATGGTTTAGGAGGAAAAGGCATGGGTTTCTGAACCCATGGTTCTCTTTCTTTACCGTGCTTCCTAGCAACAAAGTCTCTCTTATCATAACATTGATTCTTTGATTGTGGGTTATCAAGATCAACAACAGGTTCAATCTCCACATCATTATCATTGCTAGGTTGAGCATCAACATGAACATCATCATTAACATTATCACTAGGTTCATGTTCATTACCAGATTGTGTTTCAGCATCAGAAATAGAAATATCATTGGGATTTTCAGGTGTGTCAACAACAGGTTCATTAGAAACATGCAAAGTCCTATCATTTTTATTTTTGTTCCTTTTAGAAGGACTAGGTACATCTACATTAGCTCTCTGAGAATCTTGCTCAATTCTCTTAGGGTGGCCTTCAGGATACAAAGGTTCCTGAGTCATTTTACCACCTCTAGTCATAACTCTGACAGCATTATTATCGGTGTCAAAACCGGCGGATCTCGGGTAGGGGGTCCCGAACTGTGCGTCTAGGCTGGATGGTAACAGGAGGCAAGGGACACGAAGTTTTACCTAGGTTCGGGCCCTCTTGATGGAGGTAAAACCCTACGTCCTGCTTGATTAATATTGATGATATGGGTAGTACAAGAGTAGATCTACCATGAGATCGGAGAGGCTAAACCCTAGAAGCTAGCCTATGGTATGATTGTTGTTCTGTATGTTGTCCTACGGACTAAAACCCTATGGTTTATATAGACACCGGAGAGGGTTAGGGTTACACAAAGTCGGTTACAATGGTAGGAGATCTACATATCCGTATCGCCAAGCTTGCCTTCCACGCCAAGGGAAGTCCCTTCCGGACACGGGACGAAGTCTTCAATCTTGTATCTTCATAGTCCAGGAGTCCGGCTGAAGGTATAGTCCGGCCATCCGGACACGCCCTAATCTAGGACTCCCTCAGTAGCCCCTGAACCAGGCTTCAATGACAACGAGTCCGGCGCGCAGATTGTCTTCGGCATTGCGAGGCGGGTTCCTCCTCCAAGCACTTCATAGAAGATTTTGAACACAAAGATAGTGTCCGGCTCTGCAAAATAAGTTTCCACATATTGCCATAGAGAGAATAATATTTACACAAATCTAATCTGCTGATGTATTCCGTAGTGTGACGCACCACGGCCAAGCCTTTATTCAAATCGTTTTATTATCCCACCTCAGCGCGTCATGCGAGGCGGTTTCCTTGGAATGTCTTGTTAAAGCAGAGATCGTGTCCCCTTATTCCGGGATTCTCATCAATACGGACGTGGGTAACCCAACCGCGCCATTGACTACGGCGCTTGGAGATAAGCGAGTTTTACCAGGCTGGTGGGGGCACGTAGTTGCGTCCACCCATATAAGGGGATAAGGATCCATTTTTCACCTACGCCTTCTTCCTCCTTTGCCTATCCATTTTCACGCACTCGAGCTCCAGCGCCCAAATCTGCACTCCCCACCTCAACCTTCTCCAGTCATGTCCGGAGCGAGAGGCAAGTGGATGGTCTCCTCCATCACGGAGGGACACATCAACAAACTGAGGAATGCCGGATACTTGTCTAACGACATCGCTACCGGCTTCCTGAAGAGGGGCAGCTCCTCCCCACCCCAAGGCCCCATGAGAGGGTAGTGTTCCTTCCCCACTTCCTCCGCGGACTGGGCTTTCCTATCCACCCATTCATCCGGGGACTCATGTTCTACTACGGCCTGGATTTCCATGATCTGGCCCCGAACTTCATCCTCAACATCTCGACGTTTATCGTCGTGTGCGAGGCTTTCCTCTGCATCTGCCCCCATTTCGGCCTATGGCTCAAGACTTTCAATGTCAAGTCGAAGTGGTGCGCGGCAACCAGGCGGAGTGCGGAGGCGCCATGGTGGGCAAGATGCCCAACGTCTTATGGCTCGAGGGCTCCTTTGTGGAGACCCTGAAGGGGTGGCAATCGGGGTGGTTTTACATCACCGAGCCGCGCGACCCTGAGTGGGTCGCAGCCCCCAAGTTCTGGTCCGGACCCGCAACACGGCTCACGTCCTGGAAAGAGACGGGCCTGTCGTGGGGCAGCAAAGTAGAGGTGAGTGGAATGCAAACATGCATCCAAACCCTGGTGGACAAGCAGCTCAAGCTTGTCAACATAGTCCAGGTCATGCTCATCCGCCGGATCCTCCTGTGTCAACAACGGGCCTTCAATCTGTGGGAGTTCAACCCGGCGCAGCACCGAACTCTGAGCAGGCTCTTCGACATGACGTACGAAGATGCCTGGAAGGTGCTTTTCAAGGGCGTCGAGGCTCCCGCATCCGCTACTGAGGATCGCGGATTCAGCGCGCAGCGTCATGCTAGCGCGGTAAGTTGTTTGTACCTTTTACAGGGTATTAGTTTTTCATAGTTTAACTCTATGCGGGATCTAAGCTCCCTTAACTTTGACAGGTTTGGCAGGCGAAGTCCGGACAGATCGACTGTCCGGCTCCTTTGCCCGAAGACCCAGCCGATGCCCGCTTGGCGAAGCTGCTGGTTCCGGCACCCTATGTGGTTCCAAAGAAGAAGGCCACGAAGAAGGCCACGGGGACTCGAAAAAGTGCCCGGCGCCAGGAGGTGTCGGGTTCATCCGACGGCTCCAAGGCGCATTCCTCCCGTGAAGACGAGGAGGAGGAAGAAGAGACCTCTCCCCCTCCAGCGGGGGGAGAGAAGAAAAGGAAGGCCGCCCTCACTGGGGAGGCCGAAGGGTCCAAGAAGGGGAAAACCCTTCCTCCGGACTACTCCACCAACGCCGACGACGGCGGAGAGGAGTGGTCGCTCAGGGCCAAGCCCCTGGCGAAATCGTAAGTATCCGGATACCAGAGTAATTCATAGTATTCCTTTATTGCACAGCTTTCCCTTATGTCGAATATGATTATGCAGCCCACCCAAAGACCAGCTCAACGCGTTGTCGAGCGGTTCACTGGACTCGTCAGATGTGAATTCGCTTCCGACGGCCACCTCCCCCTGCCCTACGGACGACGCCGAAGTATTGTCCCAACAGGTTCCAAGCCAAGAGGAGGTGGTCCTGGAGGCGCCGCAAGGCGACCTCCCGGACTCCAGGAGTAAAGGGGATAAAACCCCCCAGGGCTTCAAGTCCGGCCCTAGGCCGGACACCGCTCCGGAACCTTCAAGGGTTCCAGAGTCCGGCGGGCGACCTCCTTCCAAGAGGAGCAAACCCACCGTGCCGGTGACCCCCGTCCAACCGGAGGCGCCGGACAATCTGTTGGAGGTGCTCAAAGGCGCCTCCATCAACGAGGAGCACCACACCATTATTAGTGCGGTGGTCCAGAAGGTTCAGTCCGCCAAGAGCAGACTGACTGAAGCTTTTGCTAGCCTTTTAACAGGCTTTGAGGTAAGTAAAGAATGTGTAAATAATATTACTGCATAGACAGTAGCCCCTGATGCTCTGTTTGGCATTCGGGAAGAAAAGCCAAATAGAGGATCAAATAAAATTCGCAGGAGTCTAACAAAAAGAGTCAATATGCGTATGCAGGCTTCTCTGCTGGCGTCCGCCGTACTGACTGCGGAAGTGGACATGCTAAAGCAGAACCTCGAGCAGTCCAAGCAAGAGCTCGGGCATACCAAGAAGCAGCTTGAGGACAAGGAAGGTAAGAAATACCTTGTTTTAAATATATAGAAAAAAAGTGCAATTGCAAAAAATGCAGGATTATCGTGGCTATTGTAGGGGCCACGTCTGAGGTGGCGACCCTTAAGCAAGCGTTGTCCGAGGCCGAGAAGAGGGCGGCCACGGAGCGCACCGAGCGGGAGAAGTATGAGGCCCAGGTTGGCAAGGTGCGGCAAGAGCTCCAGGCTCTCATGAAAAAACATGAGAGTTTGGAGCTTGACTCAAAGATGCGAGCGTCCGAGGTCGCGATGGCTATTGAAAATGCCAAGTCTGCCAAGGCCGAATCCCAGAAGACCCTCCAGGAGTTGGATGAGGTGAAAAAGATAGCGGCGGGTAAGGCATTCTTTATGCAAAGCAAACACATAAACGTGAGTTACTTGTTACTTACCCGAATCCAGAGCTCTCCAGGAGCGTTCACAGATTTTCCCCGTAGCGTGTTCGATGCCGCCGTATTCTATCGAGCCAAGGAGGGCAGCTCGACAGAGAAGGTGTTCTGGTCTCAGTATGCTGAGGCCGGACACCCCGTGCCCCTGAGCGACTAGCTGAAGCAACTAGTCGAGCTCCACAAGGTGGCCGAACAGGCCATGAAGGGCCTCATAGTTTGGCTGTGACCTGGAGAGGCTCTACCTGGGAGCTATTTCAGGCTGGTGCGGCGGCTGGTGGGGGCCTGTCCAAGGCTCGAAGTCATCAAGCGCTCTGTCTGCATTGAAGGTGCCCGTAGGGCCCTTGCCCGTGCTAAGGTGCACTGGGGCAAGCTGGATGTTGAGAAGCTTGTGAAGGACGGGCCACCGCCGGGGAAAGAGCATCGCAAGCCCGAGAATTATTATAAGGATGTTCTGAAGGGTGCCCGCCTTATGGCGGATGAATGTTCCAGGGATGTAATTTTTTAGTAAAACTCGCTCGTTTTGTCCTGTGCGCTGAAAACTTGTTCATATGCGCTAAGCAATGCTGTTGGAATTTAAAATATTACCTTCTGTGCGGCTGTTTATCAATTCTGAGAGATGGCGAGTCGCCGGCTTCTGCCCCCGTGCCGCTAGTGCTGGGGTGTTCGGGGATAAACCAGAGCGCTCTTTTTCCCATGTTTGGGTCCTTCGAGGGAGGCGCTCAGCATAGCGAACAAGGCAATCGGACTATAATGTGTGAACACTCTCACTTAGCCATAGAATTCTATAATTTTAAATTTTGGCGAAGCCCCTGGTTTTCGGAAGACCGAGTTCGGGGCACTATCCACGCCTTGGCCGGACAGAGCCGACTCCTCGCTCTAACCGGCATAAGTCTTTAGGGACTCGAAAAACCTCTCGAACAACGACCAGCTCTAGCTTCATCATGACAGTCAGTTTTAGCTTTCTCTATTGAGGTGCTCGACCCAGCTCAACTGGGGCACAATCACTGTAGTTCTCCTAGTGCTACCTTAGCCGATATAGCGGAACGTAAGGCACCAAAACATAGGAGCCGGGCAAACCCAACTATTGACCCAAGACATGATTCGGAGCCGATGCATATAATGATATAAGTTCGGGGTGCCGCACTTGTTAAAGTGTTCGGACTTCTCACACCATATTGAGGGGTACTAAAGCCCCCGGCGTATTTTGGCCGTACCGAAGTGTACGGGTGCAACATGTCATTAAGGAACATATATTTGTAAAAAAAGAGTAATGCAAAAATAGACAAAAGCTATGCATCATTTATTAAAAAGGGGCTGCGATCAAAGCAGAATGATACAAATCATGCGATAAGCAAAAGGTTGGACTATTTAACATGTCCGTTCCAGGGGCAGGGTGCGGAATGGTATGCGAAACAGGTATACTGCTCGTGATAGAGACCACCTGGGAGTTCCGTAATGCGGCATGGCTTGTCTGCTTCCCTGGTTCTTGCATCGTTTGTGCGGCAATTGAACTGCCGAACAGGCCTTCCGAAGAATGAAGTCCTGAAAGTAAGAGAAAATTAAAAAATCGGCAGCCCCTAGTGCTGTTGAAGCCGTGTTTCAGGCGTGCCGTGATAGTGCCCCTCCCCCTGTACCCATGGTATTTCTAGAGCGTAGTTATATACGTGAAGCACTGGTGTCGCATGTTTGCGAGGGCTGGGGTTGGGGCCGCATTGCTACGCCTGCTCGGAACGTGCCAGGCGGTCTTGTTGTAGGATACTCCGGGCGCGCTTGACGGTGTCCGGACGTTTAATGGCCGGACTGGAGAACTGCCTGGAGAGGCTGATTTGTACTTCCGCTGCAAGGGCCACCGTGTGCTCCTCCGTTCGGAGGGAGCGTTCGGTGTTTCCATTGACCGTAATTACTCCTCGAGGGCCTGGCATCTTGAGCTTAAGGTATGCGTAGAGCGGTACCGCATTGAACTTGGTGAATGCGGTTCACCCGAGCAGTGCGTGATAGCCACTGCGGAATGGGACTATGTCGAAGATTAACTCCTCTCTTCGGAAATTATCCGGGGATCCGAAGATCACTTCAAGTGTGACTGAGCCTGTACAGTTGGCCTCTACACCTGGTATTACGCCTTTAAAGGTCATTTTGGTGGGCTTAATCCTCGAGGGATCTATGCCCATTTTCCGTACTGTATCCTAGTAAAGCAGGTTCAGGCTGCTGCCGCCGTCCATAAGGACTCTAGTGAGATGAAATCCGTCAATAATTGGGTCTAGAACCAATGCAGCAAATCCTCCATGACGGGTGCTAGTGGGATGGTCCCTTCGATCAAAGGTGATCAGGCAGGAGGACCATGGGTTGAACTTTGGGGCGACTGGCTCTACCGCGTATACGTCCCTTAACGCGCGCTTCCGCTCCCTCTTGGGGATGTGGGTTGCGTATATCATGTTCACCGTCCGCACTTGTGGGGGGAAATCCTTCTGTCCACTGTTATTCGGCGGCCGGGGCTCTTCGTCGTCATCTCTATGCAGCCCCTTGTCTGTATTTTTGGCATTTAACTTGCATGCCTGCTTGAACACCCAACAATCCCTGTTGGTGTGATTGGCCGGCTTTTCGGGGGTGCCATGTATCTGGCACAAGCAGCCGAGTATTCGGTCCAAACTGGACGGGCCCCTAGGATTTCTTTTGAATGGCTTTTTCCGCTGACCAGATTTATAGCCTCTAAATCCGGCATTAACTGTCGTATCCTCAGCGTTGTCGCCGTTAATGCGATGCTTCTGCTTGTTGCGACGCGACCTGCCACTACTGTCCCTAGTATCCGAATTACCAGGGTTCTTGGTCATGTTGTTGCTACGAGCAAGCCAGCTGTCTTCTCCCATGCAAAAGCGGGTCATGAGTGTCGTGAGTGCTGCCATAGATTTCAGCTTTTCCTGTCCAAGGTGCCGGGCAAGCCACTCGTCACGGATATTGTGCTTGAAGGCTTCTAGGGCCTTTGCGTCCGGACAGTCGACTATTTTATTTTTCTTTGTTAGGAACCGTGTCCAGAATTGCCTGGCTGATTCCTCTGGCTGCTGAATTACGTGGCTTAGGTCATCGGCGTCTGGTGGTCGCACATAAGTGCCCTGGAAATTTTCGAGGAATGCGGCTTCTAGGTTCTCCCAACAACCAATTGATCCTGCCGGCAAGCTGTTAAGCCAATGCCGAGCTGGTCCTTTAAGCTTGAGTGGGAGGTATTTGATGGTGTGGAGATCATCGCCGCGGCCATGTGGATATGAAGGAGATAATCCTCGATTCATACCGCCGGATCTGTTGTGCCATCATATGATTCGATGTTTACCGGTTTGAAACCCTCGGGGATTTGATGATCCATTACTTCGTCTGTGAAGCATAGTGGGTGTGCGGCGCCTCTGTACTGGGCTATATCACGACGTAGCTCCAATGAGCTTTGTCTACTGTGTTCGGCCCTACCGGATTTGTGTCCGGTGTGACAGTTACCGTCTCAAGTCGTGGGGCGCCCACGCGATTCGTAGATCGATCTTGTTTGCCTTGCCTTGTCCTCCAACATATCTCGCAGGTCTGGCGCATTTTCCCGTGCCTTGGTACGGGGTGCGGCTTGAGTGGAGGGCCGAGAGGCCTCTCTGTCGCGGCCACGAGGTGGCCGGTCGGCCGTATCAAGTGCTGGTGATGTAGGTTTACGTGCTTCCTCCTCTAATCGGGGTAGCAACCTGCGCTTTGGGTAGCTCTTGGAGGGGCGTTCGAGTTTATGCTCTTCGGCCGCAAGGACTTCAGTCCATCTGTCGACTAGCAAATCTTGATCAGCTCTAAGTTGTTGCTGTTTTTTCTTGAGGCTTCTTGCCGTGGCCATAAGCCTGCGTTGAAAACGCTCTTACTCGACGGGATCCTTTGGCACGACGAATTCGTCATCGTCGAGGCTTGCCTCGTCTTCGGAGGGAGGCGTATAGTTATCGTCCTCGACCTCTCTGCCTGCCGCTCTCTCGTGAGGGCTGGCTTCTCCATCCTCCTGTGCTGAATCTTGCTGGAGGGGGTTTTCTTCGGCACTCTCCGGAGTATTATTATCTCCCGTGCTGGAATCACCGTATTTTCTTTGGCAGGATTTTGAGCGGCGCCGCTAACGCCAGCGCTTAGGCTGTTTCTTGGAGGGGTCATCCTCCGCTATTCCATCGCCATCTCCTTCTTTTGGGGTGTCCACCATGTATATGTCATATGATGAGGTGGCTTTCCAGGGCCCAATAGGCGCTGGTTCTTCATCGTCTCCTGCATCGGCGTCCATACCGTCGATGTCTTCGAAGTCGAAGTCGAGCATGTCGGTTAAATCGTCGACAGTGGCTACAAAGTGGGTGGTGGGTGGGTTTTGAATTTCTTCATCGTCCGTATCCCAACCTTGCTGACAGTAGTCCGGCCAGGGCTCTCCTGATAAAGAGAGAGACTTTAGTGTCTTCAGAATATCGCCGAAAGGCGAGTGCTGAAAGATGTCCGCGGCAGTAAACTCCATGATCAGCGCCCAATCGGATTCGATCGACAGGGGCGCGGAGGGTTCGGAGTCCGGAGAGGAGTCCGGCTCCTTGGAGTCACGAGTCTCGTGGAGTGCGGGGCTGGTGTTCGGCTCGATCGCCGCTGGGATCGCAGCCCTCGAGGCGGCGTCCAACCACCCATCCTCGATAGGCGCAGTTGGCTCCGAATTAAGGGTCGAAGCCGATGCGGGTGCAGCCTCCAGGGCATTGTTCGGCGGCAGAGCTAGATCATGCTCGTCGTGACAGTGCGGCGCGCTCGGCAGTGGCTCAAATCCGTCGAGGATCAAGTCCCCGCGGATGTCAGCCGTGTAGTTTAAACTTCCAAATCTGACATGACGGCCAGGGGCATAGCTTTCGATCTGCTCTAGATGGCCAAGTGAATTGGCCCGCAGTGCGAAGCCGCCGAAGACGAAGATCTGTCCGGGGAGGAAGGTCTCACCCTGGACTGCATCGCTATTGATGATCGTAGGAGCCATCAAGCCTGACGGCGACGACACAGAGGAACTCTTAATGAAAGCACCAATGTCGGTGTCAAAACCGGCGGATCTCGGGTAGGGGGTCCCGAACTGTGTGTCTAGGCCGGATGGTAACAGGAGGCAAGGGACACGAAGTTTTACCCAGGTTCGGGCCCTCTTGATGGAGGTAAAACCCTACGTCCTGCTTGATTAATATTGATGATATGGGTAGTACAAGAGTAGATCTACCACGAGATCGGAGAGGCTAAACCCTAGAAGCTAGCCTATGGTATGATTGTTGTTCTGTATGTTGTCCTACGGACTAAAACCCTCCGGTTTATATAGACACCGGAGAGGGTTAGGGTTACACAAAGTCGGTTACAATGGTAGGAGATCTACATATCCGTATCGCCAAGCTTGCCTTCCACGCCAAGGAAAGTCCCTTCTGGACACGGGACGAAGTCTTCAATCTTGTATCTTCATAGTCCAGGAGTCCGGCTGAAGGTATAGTCCGGCCATCCGGACACCCCCTAATCCAGGACTCCCTCAATTATCATTCTTCTTATTATTTAATTCATTGAGCAAATCATTCTGAGCTTTAAGTATTTGTTCTACTTGAGTGGTAACCATAGAAGCATGCTTACTGATAAGTTTAAGTTCACCTTTAACATTAGCCATATAATCACCCAAGTGTTCAAGCATATCTGCATTGTGTTTCAATTGTCTACCAACATAAGCATTGAAGTTTTCTTATTTAACCATAAAGTCATCAAACTCATCCAAGCATGGGCTAGCAAACTTAGTAAATGGGATTTCACATTTATCGAATCTATGGAGAGAATTTGCCTTTACTACCTGTGTCGGGTTATCAAGACCATGTATTTCTTCAAAAGACGGCAAATTAAGACCATGTATTTCTTCAATAGGTGGTAAATTCTTAACATCTTCAGTTTTAATACATTTTTCTTTCATAGATTTCTTTGCCTCTTGCATATCTTCAAGACTAAGAAATAGAATACCCCTTTTCTTCGGAGTTGGCTTAGGAGTTGGTTCACGAAGTGTCCAATTATTTTCACTAGTCGTGAACTCGTGCATCTGCACGGGCTAGTATTAATAATCACTTCAATAGACAACTTATAAATAACATCCACATACTAAAATTGTAAACTTTGAAGCGTTTGCATTAATAGCATGGGTGAAATAAATTTATATTTTTTCTTTTCTTGCTCTTTAACTTTTTCCATTGAAGTATGAAAATGATGAGAAATTCTTCATCTAATGGCTATTAATGTTGACTATTGATAAGTTGATTAAGAAATAGTTACTCATTTGTAAAATATTGCGAAATAATTACAACCAGGGCATCTTTAGAATATTTGACATGTTCCAAGTAAACACATAAAAGAACAACAAAGTGATACTTGTTTGTAGAGTTCTAAATAGAGTATAATTTCCCTATTGGTAAGTAGATACATGGTTTGCGAGTTTTTGAACAACAATCTGTTTTTTACACTTGATTGCAGTGTATTTAGCTTAATTTCCCTAATCATCAATGACTAAACCGAATAGCTTATCCTCAGAGGTAATTCCTTTCTTCCATGGACAACATAGCAGTGGCGGAGCCAGCTTGGCCGGAGAGCCGGGGCAAAGTACACTACACTCTTGTCTATTGGTTGGTTGCCCCTATAAAATGATGGCTAGCTCTCCATTTGCATACATATGGTACCACTCTAATAACTCCTATTCTAGCAGCCTCTCCACACTCTAATAACTCCTATTCTAGCAGCCTCTCCACACTCTAATAACTCCTATTCTTTTCACCATTGGCTCCACTACTCCTTCTGTGCTGTAATTTGGTAGCATCATGTTCTCAAAGTCGATAGTACCACCATTTTTTGTGACACACGGAAGCAATTAGTCAGCGCAACTCTTTGCTTCCGATGCTGCCTCTCTACACGTACAGGGTAGGCAACAATTTCCTGGAAGAACAACATTAGCGTACATTGTCAATGCTATAAATCAGAACCTTAATGAAATGATCAGAAAATGATGGCTAATCTCCAAAGAAGACGGCCAAGCCCAGGGTCCAATATCTGTCATGCAAAAATAAAGAAACTGCAACCAAACTGGACAAAATCATGGTAAGCTGTACTCTCTAATCAAACCTCATAATACAATTCTCACGAAAAATTACTGTGGGCTAACTGTACAAATGAAGATTGTGGTGCTAAGCAGTACAAACAATAGCATTATATTTATCTACGCCACTACAATCTGCTAGATGCTAATGGCCTAAAATAAAGTGATGCTAGTTTTAAGGGTGCTAGTTACTATACCACATGGTACTTTTTTTGCTATTAAAAGAAAGTCACAATATAATATGCAGAGAAGGCTACCATAGATTGCTGGAGTTGTAATATAGATTTACTGTGCAGTTCATGAGCGCCATCCAAAATAGCCTAATTTGGCCCGGCATACGACCACTCAGATAAATGAATGTGGCGACGAATAATGCAAGTAAACTTGATAGATTTTATATTATGTGATGGACCATCCTGTTGCAAAATGCAGAAAAAGCTTGGACCTGGAAACAGAGCAAAGAAAAGATAAGTATGCTACTCACGTACTCGCTCTGTCCCAGAATGTAAGAACGTCTAGTGTTTAAAACGTTCTTATATTTTGGGACGGAGGGAGTATGTAGTAATAGGTGCACTTGTACATGGGGGGGGGGGGGGGGGGGGGAGGGGACAAATAAAACAATTTTAATACAATACTGGATATTTTTACACCTGAACATTATCAAAACGCAACTACTCAAGAGATGTGTAGCTAATACATAGGACAATTTTTTCAGTTAATGCAGCAGCCTAACGTGATTTATTTAATCTTCTTACTTAATATTTTTCCACGTACCAAGCAATACAGTGGATTAAACAATCCAAAAATAATAATAGTTTGCAGTTTCATTATCTAGAAACTTTTAGACATACACGCATATGA
The DNA here is from genome assembly GCF_018294505.1 of Triticum aestivum. NCBI lineage: Eukaryota > Viridiplantae > Streptophyta > Magnoliopsida > Poales > Poaceae > Triticum > Triticum aestivum. The sequence continues at coordinate 52,580,397 of NC_057800.1, forward strand.
ACTGGAAAATCACAAATTAAACAGGCCAAGGAGCATAGGAAAAAGTCAGCTTGCATGATATCATTAATAAAGGAGCTTGAGAATTTGAATGTCAACTAACACATACTTGATTATCTGTTAGAGAAGGAATTTCTATATAACAAAATCACGAACTTGGCCACAATGAGAGCCATGTGATCATCAAGTGTACTTGGAGAAACTGCAAATTCATGCTTCTTAAGGCGCTCCTCACATGAAACCATTGCCATCAGATAAGATTTTCATGGACTAAAAGAATATCTTATTGTGATCTACTCTTTTTTTCATAAGAACGTATTTAATTATTAAATAAACAGAACTTGTGATGGGAAGAGGTGATTAACAATGTCTACTTGTTGATGTGTACCATGAATCATGCAGATTACCGTAGGCCATGAATTAGACAGATTACCATAGGCCATCTACGTTTGTGCTTACAATGAAGTGTGCAGATTACGACAGGTTGTTCCAATTACAACTGGCATAATATGTAAGATTACTAAACGCCATGGACTCTCGCATCTCTACAACGGGAATACATGTCCCATGGGTAATTCAAGCGCAAAGCTCCAGCAAAGAAGCAAGCACGGGTGGTAAGATTTATCAGAGGAACTGAAAAAACACAACCGTCTGGGAGCCAGTACAGGCGATGCAGAATAATAAGAGACTGCAGCTATATAAATTAGCAGGATACAGAGGTAGATCTGGGTGCAGATTTTGATTCACTGTGGTGTCAGTCACGGACATGACAAAGGCTACAGCATGGGCCTTAATCAGACCATGCATGCATGGATAGATCACTGCATTCTCCTGAACTAAGAACATCTAAATACACAAAAAAAGCAACCAAAATTTCAAGATGAAAACATTCAGAGGGGGTTTTCTTTGCCTTGATTGATGACCTCTCGGAAGAAATCTCTGAGCTGGTAGAATCTAGAGAAATCAACATCCACCATAGAAGGCCAATGTCGACACAGTGCAGCTGGGCGGGCCCTACACACATGGGGCATGCCGAGCTGAACTATGACGCGTAATCGCTGGATAAGCTGCGATCTGCATGGGGGCTGCTCTAGTCCACTAATAGCGCGCTGGTGGCGATCGTGAAGATGTGGAGGGCGCAGCGATTAACAGCCAATGACGACGCTGCCGTAGAGCTGCATGGGGACAACAGCCCCTGTGGACCACCTTGAACTGGCCATGGACAGATGCATGCGTGACCACTTGGATCACCTTGAACTGGCCATGGACAGATGCAACATATAACCCCCACCATGACGATGCCCTCCTCTACCACAGCCATCTGTGGCAAGCTAGCATGGCCTTGCCTTGCCGAGCCTCCAACATCTTCCATTGCTGAAACATGCGGCGAGTGGCCGAGTGGAGCAAGGACAATCCTAGCCTCCTAGACTCAATCATGTTCACGTGAATAGGATGAATAAAGAGAGGATTTGAGGACAGTATATCTCGTATGCAATACAATCTGTTACCTATATGTACGGGAGTATGTTGGTCCACTTGAATCAATCTGTTATCTTTTTTTTTCAACACAATCAATCTGTTATATATTATCTTGTCATTGGGAGTTTTTTTTGAACATCTTGTGATTGGGAGTGGTTTGTTGTGGAGACTTGAATCAAATGTTGAACATGGTCACGGGAAAAAAATTGTAAGAACAAATCGTAACGTGTTTCTTTTTGACAATTTGCAAGAAAAAAACTCTGTTTCTCAACGTACAGGCATAGATGTTGTGCCTCATCGCTATGTTTTTTTTCCATCGAGAGCAATAGATAAATAGATACTCCTAGATATTAGATCTAGACCGTAATAACTCGGTCCCATCAGATTAACGGCTCCTAATTACTGATTAACGTGGGAATTTCTAGGAAGTCTAGAATTAGTATAGGTATAGAGGTATAGATAGATAGATAGATTAGTCAACATATTATTAAATAGCAATTCAGCTTGATCAACAGTTCTTTCCCTGAAAACACAACCAACACAACTATTCAGGTGGTCTATGGAAGCATCGGTTTGTCCATTATAAAAGATATCAAGTATTTCATTTTTCTTGAGAGGATGATCAGGCAAAGCATTAAGTAATTGGAGAAGCCTCCTCGAAGCTTGTGGGAGACTCTCTTCTTCAATTTGCACAAAATTATATATTTCCCTTAAAGCAGCTTGTTTCTTATGAGCGGGAAAATATTTAGTAGAGAAGTAATAAATCATATTATGTGGACTACGCACACAACCAGGATCAAGAGAATTAAACCATATTTTAGCATCACCCTTTAATGAGAACGGAAACAACATAAGGATAAAGTAATAGCGAGTTTCCTCATCATGTGCAAAGAGGGTGGCTATATCATTTAATTTAGTAAGATGTGCCACAACAGTTTTAGATTCATAACCATAAAAAGGATCAGATTCAACCAAAGTAATTATCTCAGGATCGGCAGAGAAATCATAATCCTTATCAGTAATAAAGATAGGTGAAGTAGCAAAAGCAGGGTCATATTTCATTCTAGCATTCAAAAACTTTTCTTTAAGCTTAGCTAATAATTTCTTAAGATCAGATCTATCATTGCAAGCTAAGAAGTCTCTGGCAGTTTCTTCATCCATAACTTCATATCTAGGAGGAGAATCTTCATCATCACTTTCATCAATATTATCAGTTTCAATAATTTCATTCTCTCTAGCCCTAGCAAGTTGTTCATCAAGAAATTCACCTAGTGGCACAGCAGTATCAAGCATAGAAGTAGTTTCATCATAAGTATCATGCAAAGCAGAAGTGGCATCATCAATAACATGCGACCTATCGGAATCAATAGCATGTGTAGGTGTCACAAGTTTACTCAAAATAGAAGGTGAATCAAGTGCAGAGCTAGATGGCAGTTCCTTACCTCCCCTCGTAGTTGAGGGAAAAATCTTGGTTCTTTGATCTTTAAAGTTCTTCATAATGATAAGCAGATATAAATCCCAAGTGACTCAAAGAATAGAGCTACGCTCCGCAGCAACGACGCCAAAAAATAGTCTTGATAACCCACAAGTATAGGGGATCGCAATAGTTTTCGAGGGTAGAGTATTCAACTCAAATTTATTGATTCAACACAAGGGGAGCCAAAGAATATTCTCAAGTATTAGCAGCTGAGTTCTCAATTCAACCACACCTGGAAACTTAATATCTGCAACAAAGTATTTAGTAGCAAAGTAATATGATAGTAGTGGTAACGGTGGCAAAAGTAATATTTTTAGGTTTTGTAGTGACTATAAAAATAGCAACAGAAAAGTAAATAAGCGAAGAACGATATATAAAAAACTCGTAGGCATTGGATCGGTGATGGAGAATTATGTCGGATGTGATCGATCATGCAACAGTTATAACATAGGGTGACACAGAACTAGCTCCAGTTCATCAATGTAATGTAGGCATGTATTCCGAATATAGTCATACGTGCTTATGGAAAAGAGCTTGCATGACATATTTTGTCCTACCCTCCCGCGGAAGCGGGGTCCTATTGGAAACTAAGGGATATTAAGGCCTCCTTTTAATAGAGTACCGGACCAAAGCATTAACACATAGTGAATACATGAACTCCTCAAATTATGGTGTGTACCCTCTACGTCTTCACACCGTGGACATGGTCAGCGACAACCATGTGAGCTTCCAACACATGATCACCACGCTAGAAGATGACGTGGAGGACTGGAATGCTGGCGACCTTGACCACTACCTGGTTGCGTCCGGGGATCGGCTGTTGATGGTGAAACGGAGGAGGGAAGTCTTCATCGTGCTGTCGGTCCCGGGGCCGGTGTTCATGCCGACCAGCTGGTTCGAGGTCTTTGAGGCAGCCGACCTAGGCAACAGTCGAGGATGCTGGAGAAAGGTCAGCACCCTGATGGGACGGGCTCTCTTCCTCAGCGAAGGCTGCTCCGAGTCTGTTCCAGCAGGCGGTGCCCAAAACATCGGAGCTCGAGAGGATTGCATCTACTTTCTGAATGAACGCAACCATTATGATGCAAGGACGAGGAGCCTCTACTCTGGCGTGTACGACATGAGAGATGGGACTTTCTCACCCTTGCCGTTTGAGACAGTGGCTGCATGTGAAGGTCCATTCACAGCAACTTGGTTTTTCCCTACAGATACATGAGACTTAGTTAAGATGCATTGGTACAAGTTCATGCTGATGCATACTACTTCGTTCTAGCTTTTGCCTCATATTTTGATATTGTTTACACTAGATTTCCATTTCTCATTCACAAAAATTCTGCCGGGTGGGTTCCGCCCATCACGTGACTTAGCCAAACCTGGTTTTCTTGCGATTGTCGAGTGTGCATACCGTCGCTTCACACAATTGGTTAAGCTACAACCATTTGCACAATTGGTCCCTCCCATCTAGGGCATGTTTGGTAGGTTGCATTATTTTTCAGCTATTTATACATGTGAGTGAGTTGGGCTTGACTAAGTGAAACCATGTTGTTAGTATAGTTTGGTAGGCTGCACTGCACTGAGAGTTTGATGCTCGACGTTTGGTTGGTAGTCGTTATGGGTTATGGTTGTCACCGTGCAAAATATGATGTTTGGTTGTGCACGGCTTATATTATGGTCACCCCTTATCAATAATGGTGTCCTTATCTTACCACAGATTTCACTACATACGCACAATGAAATAAACATCGTTTCAGTCATGTCTAGCAAGTGAATGGTTGTTCATCATGGCTACTAACAAATTTTACTACAAATTGTTGCTTCTTCTTCATATTCTTGCGTTACCTCTGTTTGCCCACATTGCTGAAGGAAATATGCCCTAGAGGCAATAATAAAGTTATTATTTATTTCCTTATATCATGATAAATGTTTATTATTCATGCTAGAATTGTATTAACCGGAAACATAATACATGTGTGAATACATAGACAAACTTAGTGTCACTAGTATGCCTCTACTTGACTAGCTCGTTAATCAAAGATGGTTATGTTTCCTAACCATGAACAAAGAGTTGTTATTTGATTAACGGGATCACATCATTAGGTGAATGATCTGATTGACATGACCCATTCCATTAGCTTAGCACCCGATCATTTAGTATGTTGCTATTGCTTTCTTCATGACTTATACATGTTCCTATGACTATGAGATTATGCAACTCCCGTTTACCGGAGGAACACTTTGTGTGCTACCAAACGTCACAACATAACTGGGTGATTATAAAGGAGCTCTACAGGTGTCTCCAAAGGTAGATGTTGGGTTGGCGTATTTCGAGATTAGGATTTGTCACTCCGATTGTCGGAGAGGTATCTCTGGGCCCTCTCGGTAATGCACATCACATAAGCCTTGCAAGCATTGCAACTAATGAGTTAGTTGCGATATGATGTATTACGGAACGAGTAAAGAGACTTGTCGGTAACCAGATTGAACTAGGTATTGGATACCGACGATCGAATCTCGGGCAAGTAACATACCGATGACAAAGGGAACAACGTATGTTGTTATGCGGTCTGACCGATAAAGATCTTCGTAGAATATGTAGGAGCCAATATGGGCATCTAGGTCCCGCTATTGGTTATTGACCGGAGATTTGTCTCAGTCATGTCTGCATTGTTCTCGAACCGTAGGGTCCGCACGCTTAACGTTACGATGACAGTTATTATGAGTTTATGCATTTTGATGTACCGAAGTTAGTTTGGAGTCCCGGATGTGATCACGGACATGACGAGGAGTCTCGAAATGGTCGAGACATAAAGATTGATATATTGGATGACTATATTCGGACACCGGAAGCGTTCCGGAGAAGTATCGGATAAAACCGGAGCACCGGGGGGTTACCGGAACCCCCCGGGGGGTTAATGGGCCTCATGGGCCTAAAGTGGAGAAGAAGAAGGGGCTGCCAGGGCAGGCCGCGCGCCCCCTCTCACCCTAGTCCGAATTGGACAAGGAGGAAGGGGCGGCGCCCCCCTTTCCTATTCTCCCTCCACCTCTCCTAGTTGGACAAGGAAAAGGGGAGGGGAGTCCTACTCCCGGTAGGAGTAGGACTCCTCCTGCGCGCCTCCATAGGGCCGTCCGCACCCCCCCCCCTTGGATCCTTTATATACGGGGGCAGGGGGCACCCCTAGGACACACAAGTTGATCCACATGATCGTTCCTTAGCCGTGTGCGGTGCCCCCTGCCACCATATTCCACCTCGATCATATTGTTGTAGTGCTTAGGTGAAGCCCTGTGTCGATAGAACATCATCATCGTCACCACGCCGTTGTGCTGACGGAACTCATCCCCGAAGCTTTGCTAGATCGGAGCCCGGGAAGCGTCATCGAGCTGTACGTGTGCTAAGAACTCGGAGCTTCCGGAGTAACGGTGCTTGGATCGGTCGGATCGGGAAGACGTACGACTACTTCCTCTATGTTGCGTCAACGCTTCCGTTGCGGTCTACGAGGGTACGTAGACAACACTCTCCCCTCTCGTTGCTATGCATCGCCATGATCTTGCGTGTGCGTAGGAAAATTTTGAAATTACTACGTTCCCCAACAGTGGTATCAGAGCCTAGGTTTTATGGTTTGATGTTATATGCACGAGTAGAACACAAGTGAGTTGTGGGCGATATAAGTCATATGGCCTACCAGCATGTCATACTTTGGTTCGGCGGTATTGTTGGATGAAGCGGCCCGGACCGACATTACGCGTACGCTTACGTGAGACCGGTTCTCCCGGCGTGCTTTGCACAAAGGTGGCTTGCGGGTGACTGTTTCTCCAACTTTAGTTGAACCAAGTGTGGCTACGCCCGGTCCTTGCGAAGGTTAAAACGGCATCAACTTGACAAACTATCGTTGTGGTTTTGATGCGTAGGTGAGATTGGTTCTTGCTTAAGCCCGTAGCAGCCACGTAAAACTTGCAACAACAAAGTAGAGGACGTCTAACTTGTTTTTGCAGGGCATGTTGTGATGTGATATGGTCAAGACATGATCCTGAATTTTATTGTATGAGATGATCATGTTTTGTAACCGAGTTATCGGCAACTGGCTGGAGCCATATGGTTGTCGCTTTATTGTATGCAATGCAATCGCGATGTAATGCTTTACTTTATCATTAAGCGGTAGCGATAGTCGTGGAAGCATGAGATTGGCGAGACGACAACGATGCTACGATGGAGATCAAGGTGTCGCGCCGGTGACGATGGTGATCATGACAGTGCTTCGGAGATGGAGATCACAGGCACAAGATGATGATGGCCATATCATATCACTTATATTGATTGCATGTGATGTTTATCTTTTATGCATGCTATCTTGCTTTGATTGACGGTAGCATTATAAGATGATCTCTCACTAATTATCAAGAAGTGTTCTCCCTGAGTATGCACCGTTGCGAAAGTTCTTCGTGCTGAGACACCACGTGATGATCGGGTGTGATAGGCTCTACGTTCAAAGACAACAGGTGCAAAACAGTTGCACACGCGGAATACTCAGGTTATACTTGACGAGCCAAGCATATACAGATATGGCCTCGGAACACGGAGATCGAAAGGTCGAGCGTGAATCATATAGTAGATATGATCAACATAGCGATGTTCACCAATGAAACTACTCCATCTCACGTGATGATCGGACATGGTTTAGTTGATTTGGATCACGTGATCACTTAGAGGATTAGAGGGATGTCTATCTAAGTGGGAGTTCTTAAATAATTTGATTAATTGAACTTATTTATCATGAACTTAGTACCTGATAGTATCTTGCTTGTTTATGTTTGATTGTAGATAGATGGCTCGTGCTGTTGTTCCGTTGAATTTTAATGCGTTCCTTGAGAAAGCAAAGTTGAAAGATGATGGTAGCAATTACACGGACTGGGTCCGTAACTTGAGGATTATCCTCATTGCTGCACAGAAAAATTACGTCCTGGAAGCACCGCTGGGTGCCAGGCCTGCTGCTGGAGCAACACCAGATGTTATGAACGTCTGGCAGAGCAAAGCTGATGACTACTCGATAGTTCAGTGTGCCATGCTTTACGGCTTAGAATCGGGACTTCAACAACATTTTGAACGTCATGGAGCATATGAGATGTTCCAGGAGTTGAAGTTAATATTTCAAGTAAATGCCCAGATTGAGAGATATGAAGTCTCCAATAAGTTCTATAGCTGCAAGATGGAGGAGAACAGTTCTGTCAGTGAGCATATACTCAAAATGTCTGGGTATAATAATCACTTGATTCAGATGGGAGTTAATCTTCCAGATGATTGCGTCATTGACAGAATTCTCCAATCACTGCCACCAAGCTACAAGAGCTTCGTGATGAACTATAATATGCAAGGGATGAACAAGACTATTCCCGAGCTCTTCGCAATGCTGAAAGCTGCGGAGGTAGAAATCAAAAAGGAGCATCAAGTGTTGATGGTCAACAAGACCACTAGTTTCAAGAAAAAGGGCAAAGGGAAGAAGAAGGGGAACTTCAAGAAGAACGGCAAGCAAGTTGCTGCTCAAGAGAAGAAACCCAAGTCTGGACCTAAGCCTGAAACTGAGTGCTTCTACTGCAAGCAGACTGGTCACTGGAAGCGGAACTGCCCCAAGCATTTGGCGGATAAGAAGGATGGCAAGGTGAACAAAGGTATATGTGATATACATGTTATTGATGTGTACCTTACTAATGCTCGCAGTAGCACCTGGGTATTTGATACTGGTTCTGTTGCTAATATTTGCAACTCGAAACAGGGACTACGGATTAAGCGAAGATTGGCTAAGGACGAGGTGACGATGCGCGTGGGAAACGGTTCCAAAGTCGATGTGATCGCGGTCGGCACGCTACCTCTACATCTACCTTCGGGATTAGTATTAGACCTAAATAATTGTTATTTGGTGCCAGTGTTGAGCATGAACATTATATCTGGATCTTGTTTAATGCGAGGCGGTTATTCATTTAAATCAGAGAATAATGGTTGTTCTATTTATATGAGTAATATCTTTTATGGTCATGCACCCTTGAAGAGTGGTATATTCTTGTTGAATCTCGATAGTAGTGATACACATATTCATAATGTAGAAGCCAAAAGATGCAGAGTTGATAATGATAGTGCAACTTATTTGTGGCACTGCCGTTTAGGTCATATCGGTGTAAAGCGCATGAAGAAACTCCATACTGATGGACTTTTGGAACCACTTGATTATGAATCACTTGGTACTTGCGAACCGTGCCTCATGGGTAAGATGACTAAAACACCGTTCTCCGGTACTATGGAGAGAGCAACAGATTTATTGGAAATCATACATACAGATGTATGTGGTCCGATGAATGTTGAGGCTCGTGGCGGATATCGTTATTTTCTCACCTTCACAGATGACTTAAGCAGATATGGGTATATCTACTTAATGAAACATAAGTCTGAAACATTTGAAAAGTTCAAAGAATTTCAGAGTGAAGTTGAAAATCATCGTAACAAGAAAATAAAGTTTCTACGATCTGATCATGGAGGAGAATATTTGAGTTACGAGTTTGGTGTACATTTGAAAAATTGTGGAATAGTTTCGCAACTCACGCCACCCGGAACACCACAGCGTAATGGTGTGTCCGAACGTCGTAATCGTACTTTACTAGATATGGTGCGATCTATGATGTCTCTTACTGATTTACCGCTATCGTTTTGGGGATACGCTCTAGAGACGGCCGCATTCACGTTAAATAGGGCACCATCAAAATCCGTTGAGACGACGCCTTATGAGCTGTGGTTTGGCAAGAAACCAAAGTTGTCGTTTCTGAAAGTTTGGGGCTGCGATGCTTATGTGAAAAAGCTTCAACCTGATAAGCTCGAACCCAAATCGGAGAAATGTGTCTTCATAGGATATCCAAAGGAAACTATTGGATACACCTTCTATCACAGATCCGAAGGCAAGACTTTTGTTGCTAAATTCGGAAACTGTCTGGAGAAGGAGTTTCTCTCGAAAGAAGTGAGTGGGAGGAAAGTAGAACTTGACAAGGTAACTGTACCTGCTCCTTTATTGGAAAGTAGTACATCACAGAAAACTGTTTCTGCGACACCTACACCAATAAGTGAGGAAGTTAATGATAATGATCATGAAACTTCAGGACAAGATACTACTGAACCTCGTAGATCAACCAGAGTGAGATCCGCACCAGAGTGGTACGGTAATCCAGTTCTGGAAGTCATGCTACTAGATCATGATGAACCTACGAACTATGAAGAAGCGATGGTGAGCCCAGATTCCGCAAAATGGCTTGAAGCCATGAAATCTGAGATGGGATCCATGTATGAGAACAAAGTATGGACTTTGGTTGACTTGCCCGATGATCGGCAAGCAATTGAGAATAAATGGATCTTCAAGAAGAAGACTGACCTTGACGGTAATATTACTGTCTACAAAGCTCGACTTGTCGCAAAAGGTTTTCGACAAGTTCAAGGGGTTGACTACGATGAGACCTTCTCACCCATAGCGATGCTTAAGTCCGTCCGAATCATGTTAGCAATTGCCGCATTTTATGATTATGAAATTTGGCAGATGGATGTCAAAACTGCATTCTTGAATGGATTTCTGGAAGAAGAGTTGTATATGATGCAACCGGAAAGTTTTGTCGATCCAAAGGGAGCTAACAAAGTGTGCAAGCTCCAGCGATCCATTTATGGACTGGTGCAAGCCTCTCGGAGTTGGAATAAACGTTTTGATAGTGTGATCAAAGCATTTGGTTTTATACAGACTTTCGGAGAAGCCTGTATTTGCAAGAAAGTGAGTGGGAGCTCTGTAGCATTTCTGATATTATATGTGGATAACATATTACTGATTGGAAATGATATAGAATTTTTGGATAGCATAAAGGGATACTTGAATAAGAGTTTTTCAATGAAAGACCTCGGTGAAGCTGCTTACATATTAGGTATAAAAATCTATAGAGATAGATCAAGACGCCTAATTGGACTTTCACAAAGCACATACCTTGACAAGATTTTGAAAAAGTTCAAAATGGATCAAGCAAAGAAAGGGTTCTTGCCTGTGTTACAAGGTGTGAAGTTGAGTCAGACTCAATGCCCGACCACTGCAGAAGATAGAGAGAAAATCAAAGATGTTCCTATGCTTCAGCCATAGGCTCTATCATGTATGCAATGCTGTATACCAGACCTGATGTGTGCCTTGCTATAAGTTTAGCAGGGAGGTACCAAAGTAATCTAGGAGTGGATCACTGGACAGCGGTCAAGAACATCCTGAAATACCTGAAAAGGACTAAGGATATGTTTCTCGTATATCGAGGTGACAAAGAGCTCATCGTAAAAGGTTACGTTGATGCAAGCTTTGACACTGATCCGGACGATTCTAAATCATGGACCGGATACGTGTTTACATTAAACGGTGGAGCTGTCAGTTGGTGCAGTTCTAAACAAAGCGTCGTAGCGGGATCTACATGTGAAGCACAGTACATAGCTGCTTCGGAAGCAGCAAATGAAGGATTCTGGATGAAGGAGTTCATATCCGATCTAGGTGTCATACCTAGTGCATCGGGTCCAACGAAAATCTTTTGTGACAATACTGGTGCAATTGCCTTGGCAAAGGAATCCAGATTTCACAAGAGAACCAAGCACATCAAGAGACGCTTCAATTCCATCCGGGATCTAGTCCAGGTGGGAGACATAGAGATTTGCAAGATACATACGGATCTGAATGTTGCAGACCCATTGACTAAGCCTCTTCCACGAGCAAAACATGATCAGCACCAAGACTCCATGGGTTTTAGAATCATTACTATGTAATCTAGATTATTGACTCTAGTGCAAGTGGGAGACTGAAGGAAATATGCCCTAGAGGCAATAATAAAGTTATTATTTATTTCCTTATATCATGATAAATGTTTATTATTCATGCTAGAATTGTATTAACCGGAAACATAATACATGTGTGAATACATAGACAAACTTAGTGTCACTAGTATGCCTCTACTTGACTAGCTCGTTAATCAAAGATGGTTATGTTTTCTAACCATGAACAAAGAGTTGTTATTTGATTAACGGGATCACATCATTAGGTGAATGATCTGATTGACATGACCCATTCCATTAGCTTAGCACCTGATCGTTTAGTATGTTGCTATTGCTTTCTTCATGACTTATACATGTTCCTATGACTATGAGATTATGCAACTCCCGTTTACCGGAGGAACACTTTGTGTGCTACCAAACGTCACAACGTAACTGGGTGATTATAAAGGAGCTCTACAGGTGTCTCCAAAGGTAGATGTTGGGTTGGCGTATTTCGAGATTAGGATTTGTCACTCCGATTGTCGGAGAGGTATCTCTGGGCCCTCTCGGTAATGCACATCACATAAGCCTTGCAAGCATTGCAACTAATGAGTTAGTTGCGATATGATGTATTACGGAACGAGTAAAGAGACTTGTCGGTAACCAGATTGAACTAGGTATTGGATACCGACGATCGAATCTCGGGCAAGTAACATACCGATGACAAAGGGAACAACGTATGTTGTTATGCGGTCTGACCGATAAAGATCTTCGTAGAATATGTAGGAGCCAATATGGGCATCTAGGTCCCGCTATTGGTTATTGACCGGAGATTTGTCTCAGTCATGTCTGCATTGTTCTCGAACCGTAGGGTCCGCACGCTTAACGTTACGATGACAGTTATTATGAGTTTATGCATTTTGATGTACCGAAGTTAGTTTGGAGTCCCGGATGTGATCACGGACATGACGAGGAGTCTCGAAATGGTCGAGACATAAAGTTTGATATATTGGATGACTATATTCGGACACCGGAAGCGTTCCGGAGAAGTATCGGATAAAACCGGAGCACCGGGGGGTTACCGGAACCCCCGGGGGGGTTAATGGGCCTCATGGGCCTAAAGTGGAGAAGAGGAAGGGGCTGCCAGGGCAGGCCGCGCGCCCCCTCTCCCCCTAGTCCGAATTGGACAAGGAGGGAGGGGCGGCGCCCCCCCCCCTTTCCTATTCTCCCTCCACCTCTCCTAGTTGGACAAGGAAAAGGGGAGGGGAGTCCTACTCCCGGTAGGAGTAGTACTCCTCTTGCGCGCCTCCATAGGGCTGGCCGCACCCCCCTTGGATCCTTTATATATGGGGGCAAGGGCACCCCTAGGACACACAAGTTCATCCACGTGATCGTTCCTTGGCCATGTGCGGTGCCCCCTGCCACCATATTCCACCTCGATCATATTGTTGTAGTGCTTAGGCAAAGCCCTGCGTCGATAGAACATCATCATCGTCACCACGCCGTTGTGCTGACGGAACTCATCCCCGAAGCTTTGCTGGATGGAGCCCGGGGAGCGTCATCGAGCTGTACGTGTGCTAAGAACTCAGAGGTGCCGGAGTAACGGTGCTTGGATCGGTCAGATCGGGAAGATGTACGACTACTTCCTCTACGTTGCGTCAACGCTTCCGTTGCGGTCTACGAGGGTACGTAGACAACACTCTCCCCTCTCGTTGCTATGCATCACCATGATCTTGCGTGTGCGTAAGAAAATTTTGAAATTACTATGTTCCCCAACAATTGCCTCATCCCACTCCTACATTTTGCTCTTTCAAACTTCATCATTGTGTGTATTCACACCATGGCCGAGGTCATGATCATCATCAATCATCACATTCTCCTCCTTTGGCACAAGCTCATCACAACCCGTTTCTAGGATCCAATTATTGAGAATGAAACATGCAAGAATTAGCCTAACATTAGTGGAGAAAGAGAGTAATGGTTTCGGATCCATGATATTAAATCTGTTCTTCAAAGCTCCAAGTGTTCTCTCGGCTTACGGCTAGAGTGTCTGAAATTGAACAATTTCTATGCGGTCCTAGGATTGTTCCTAGAAGAGAACTTTTTCAGATGATACCTAGTTTTTCTTAAGGGCGGAAGAACACCAGACCGGCATGCATATCCAGCATCTCCTAGGTAGAACTTGTCATCGAGGACACTTGATAACCCACAAGTATAGGGGATCGCAACAGTTTTCGAGGGTAGAGTATTCAACCCAAATTTATTGATTCGACACCAGGGAAGCCAAAGAATATTCTCAAGTATTAGCAGCTGAGTTTTCAATTCAACCACACCTGGAAACTTAATATCTGCAGCAAAGTATTTAGTAGCAAAGTAATATGATAGTAGTGGTAACGGTAGCAAAAGTAATATTTTTGGGTTTTGTAGTGACTGTAACAATAGCAATGGAAAAGTAAATGAGCGAAGAACAATATATAAAAAGCTCGTAGGCATTGGATCGGTGATGGAGAATTATGTCGGATGCGATCGATCATGCAACAGTTATAACATAGGGTGACACAGAACTAGCTCTAGTTCATCAATGTAATGTAGGCATGTATTCCGAATATAGTCATACGTGCTTATGGAAAAGAACTTGCATGACATCTTTTGTCCTACCCTCCCGTAGCAGCGGGGTCCTATTGGAAACTAAGGGATATTAAGGCCTCCTTTTAATAGAGTACCGGACCAAAGCATTAACACATAGTGAATACATGAACTCCTCAAACTACGGTCATCACCGGTAATGGTCCCGATTATTGTCACTTCGGGGTTAACGGATCATAACACATAATAGGTGACTATAGACTTGCAAGATAGGATCAAGAACTCACACATATTCATGAAAACATAATAGGTTCAGATCTGAAATCATGGCACTCGGGCCCTAGTGACAAGCATTAAGCATAGCAAAGTCATAGCAACATCAATCTCAGAACATAGTGGATACTAGGGATCAAACCCTAACAAAACTAACTCTATTACATGATAAATCTCATCCAACCCATCACCGTCCAGCAAGCCTATGATGGAATTACTCACGCACGGCGATGAGCATCATGTAATTGGTGATGGAGGAAGGTTGATGATGACGATGGCGACGGATTCCCCTCTCCGGAGCCCCGAAGGGACTCCAGATCAGCCCTCCCGAGAGAGTTTACGGCTTGGCGGTGGCTCCGTATCGTAAAATGCGATGAATTCTTCTCTCTGATTTTTCTCTCCCCGAAAGTGAATATATGGAGTCAAGGTGGACGTCCGTGGAGCGTCAGGGGGCCCACGAGATAGGGAGCGTGCCCAGGGGGGTAGGCGCCCCGCCCACCCTCGTGGACAGGGTGTGGGCCCCCTGATGTGGATTCTTCTTTCATTATTTTTTATATATTCCAAAAATAATCTCCGTTGATTTTCAGGTCATTCTGAGAATTTTTATTTCTGCCCAAAAATAACACCATGGCAATTCTACTGAAAACAGCATCAGTCCGGGTTAGTTCCATTCAAATCATGGAAGTTAGAGTCCAAAACAAGGGCAAAAGTGTTTGGAAAAGTAGATACGACTGAGACTTATCAACACCGATGCCATCAGGTCAAGCCATGCAGTCAGCAAGAATTTTAGCATCATGGGTTAATCCTTCCCAGCCAGCTAACACATATGTAAACTTTGGATCAAAGTCAACACCAGGAAGCACCTTATGCCTGGTGTAGTGCTTTCTGCACTTGTATGTTGTAGACTATGACCTCGGGATTGTAGTAGTCACATGAGTACCATCTACTGCGTCAATACAGTCCTGTGGTGGCAACAGAACATATTGTAATGGACCTATGACAACATTACATGCATGTTATGGCATGATGTGTGAGTAGTGCTCTCCTTGAAATACGGATAGCATCTTGCGCTCATGAATCTTGTTAGGGGTTTTCCTAGTTGGTGTCGTGATCAACTCTCCTCTGAGCGTCCCAGTAGCATACAAGTCTTGCTTGAAATACCTAGAAAAGGTATCCATTGATCTCCTGAACGAGTTGTGAATCACTCTGAATCTCTGATTATGACCTACAACATGGAGGAACATGGCAACTTGGTCTTCCACGGAGGTGTGGATGCTATCTTGTACCAGTCCCCTGTTCCTAAATGTCTCCACAAGCTTTGCAAAAGGTGCTCTTAGCATTTGAAACATGTTCATAGCCTCTATGTCATTGTAGTTGTAGATGTAGTTCATATTCGCCATCCTCTCCCTATCTTGGATTAATAATGGACCATAACAGATGGCAGGCTTATCACTCTGACAAACAGCTCTCTTGTGGACCAACATAACGCAGGCCTGAATCACAGTATAAGTGATGCTGCCTAAACAACCAGCTTCATCCGCTCGTCCATAACGATCTAATGGCGACATCGATGGTGCGGTAAGAAATGGAGAAATACGTACTTAATGACCTAACAGGGGAGGGGGAGTCTATGCTTCTTATCCTCATTGGAGTAGGCGACCCACCTATGGCGTAGATGAGGAGGACGAGACAGAGTCGGAGACAAAGGGGAGAAGCAGGTCCTGATGCCGGAGATTGAAGTCATTGTCTCCACCGCCACCACTTTTGCAGATATGAGCAGCCACCGCCTGAAGGAAATATGCCCTAGAGGCAATAATAAAGTTGTTATTTATATTTCCTTATATCATGATAAATGTTTATTATTCATGCTAGAATTGTATTAACCGGAAACTTAGTATATGTGTGAATACATAGACAAACAGAGTGTCCCTAGTATGCCTCTACTTGACTAGCTCATTAATCAAACATGGTTAAGTTTCCTAGCCATGGACATGTGTTGTCATTTGATGAACGGGGTCACATCATTAGAGAATGATGTGATGGACAAGACCCATCCGTTAGCTTAGCATAATGATCATTCAGTTTTATTGCTACTGCTTTCTTCATGACTTATGCATGTTCCTCTGACTATGAGATTATGCAACTCCCGAATACCGGAGGAACACCTTGTGTGCTATCAAACGTCACAATGTAACTGGGTGATTATAAAGATGCTCTACAGGTGTCTCTGGTGGTGTTTATTGAGTTGGCATAGATCGAGATTAGGATTTGTCACTTCATGTATCATAGAGGTATCTCTGGGCCCTCTCGGTAATGCACATCACTCTAAGCCTTGCAAGCATTGTGACTAATGAGTTAGTTGCGGGATGATGCATTATGGAATGAGTAAAGAGACTTGTCGGTAACAAGATTGAACTACGTATGAGGATACCGACGATCGAATCTCGGGCAAGTAACATACCGATGACAAAGGGAACAATGTATGTTGTTATGCGGTTTGACCGATAAAGATCTTCATAGCATATGTAGGAGCTAATATGAGCATCTAGGTTCTGCTATTGGTTATTGACCGGAGATGTGTCTCGGTCATGTCTACATAGTTCTCGAACCCGTAGGGTCCACATGCTTAACGTTCGATGATGATTTGTATTATGAGTTATGTGATTTGATGACCGAAGTTTGTTCAGAGTCCCGGATGAGATCAGAGACATGACGATGAGTCTCGAAATGGTCGAGAGGTAAAAATCGATATATTGGAAGGCTATATTCGGACATCGGAAAGGTTCCGAGTGATTCGGGTATTTTTCGGAGTACCGGAGAGTTACAGGAATTCGCCGGGAGAAGTATTGGGCCTTATTGGGCCATACGGGAATAGAGGAGGCAGGCCAAAGGGAAGGAGGCGCCCCCCATAGGTCCGAATTGGATTAGGGGAAAGGAGGCGGCGCCCCCCTTGCCCTTTCCTACTCCCTCTCTCTTTCCCTCTTTCTTCTCTCCTACTCCGGAAAGGAAAAGGGGAATCCTACTAGGACTTGGGAGTCCTAGTAGGACTCCCCACACTTGGCGCGCACCCTCTAGGGCCGGCCTCCTCCTCCTCCCTCCTTTATATACGTGGGCAGGGACACCCCAAAGGCACAACAGACAATCTCTTAGCCATGTACGTGTGGTGCCCCCCTCCACAGTTACACACCTCGGTCATATCGTCGTAGTGCTTAGGCGAAGCCCTGTGTCGGTAACTTCATCATCACCGTCATCACGCCGTCGTGCTAACGAAACTCTCCCTCGACCTTAACTGGATCAAGAGTATGAGGGACGTCACCGAGCTGAATGTGTGCAGATCGCGGAGGTGCCGTATCTTTGGTGCTAGGATCGGTCGGATTGTTAAGACGTTCGACTACATCAACCCTGATGTCATAAAGCTTCCGCTTACGGTCTATGAGGGTACATGGACAACACTCTTCCCTCTCGTTGCTATGCATCACCTAGATGGATCTTGCATGTGCGTAGGATATTTTTTGAAATTATTGCGTTTCCCAACAGTGGTATCAGAGCCAGGTCTATGCGTATATGTTATATGCACAAGTAGAACACAAAGGAGTTGTGGGCGTGGGTATATACATATTGCTTGCCGTCACTAGTTGATTCTTGATTCGGCGGTATTGTTGGATGAAGCAGCTCAGACCGACATTACGCGTACGCTTACGCGAGACTCGTTCTACCAACGTGTTTCGCACACAGGTGGTTAGTGGGTGTCTGTTTCTCCAACTTTAGTTGAATCGGATTCAATGAACAGGGTTCTTTCTGAAGATCAAAAAGCAATCACTATAACGCATTTTGGTTTTTGATGCGTAGGTAAGAACGGTTCTTGCTCAGCCCGTAGCGGCCATGTAAAACTTGCAACAACAAAGTAGAGGACGTCTAACTTGTTTTTGCAGGGCATGTTGTGATGTGATATGGTCAAGACGTGATGGGATATAAATTGTTGTATTAGATGATCATGTTTTGTTAAAGTTATCGGCAAATGACAGGAGCCTTATGGTTGTCTCTACATTGTATAAGATACAAGCGCCATATAATTGCTTTACTTTATCGCTATGTGATAGCAATAGTTGCAAAAGCAATAGTTGGTGAGACGACCATGTGACGACACGTTGATAGAGATCAAGATGATGGAGATCATGGTGTCATGCCGGTGACGATAGAGATCATGACAGTGTTTTGGAGATGGAGATCAAAGGCACAAGATGATGATGGCCATATCATGTCACATATTTTGATTGCATGTGATGTTTATCCTTTATGTATCTTATTTTGCTTAGTTCGGCGGTAGCATTATAAGATGATCTCTCACTAAATTTCAAGGTATAAGTGTTCTCCCTGAGTATGCACCGTTGCGACAGTTCGTCGTGCCGAGACACCACGTGATGATCAGGTGTGATAAGCTCTACGTTCACATACAATGGGTGCAAGCCAGTTTTGCACACGCGGAATACTCGGGTTAAACTTGACGAGCCTAGCATATGCAGATATGGCCTCGGAACACTGGAGACCGAAAGGTCGAGCGTGAATCATATAGTAGATATGATCAACATAGTGATGTTCACCATTGAAAACTACTCCATCTCACGTGATGATCGGACATGGTTTAGTTGATTTGGATCACGTGATCATTTAGATGACTAGAGGGATGGCTATCTAAGTGGGAGTTCTTAAGTAATATGATTAATTGAACTTTAATTTATCATGACTTAGTCCTGATAGTATTTGCATAACTATGCTGTAGATCAATAGCTCACGATGTAGCTCCCCGTTTATTTTTGATATGTTCCTAGAGAAAAACTATGTTGAAAGATGATAGTAGCAATGATGCAGACTAGGTCCGTGATCTGAGGACTATCCTCATTGTTGCATAGAAGAATTATGTCCTTGATGCACCGCTAGGTGACGGACCTATTGCAGGAGCAAATACAGATGTTATGAACGTCTGGTAAAGCTTGGTATGATGACTACTTGATAGTTTAGTGCACCATGCTTTACAGCTTAGAATCGGGACTTCAAAAACGTTTTGAACACCACAGAGCATATAAGATGTTCCAAGAGCTGAAATTTGTATTTCAGACTCATGCCCGAGTCGAGAGGTATGAGACCTCTGACAAGTACTTTGCCTATAAGATGGAGGAGAATAGCTCAACCAGTGAGCATGTGCTCAGATTGTCTGAGTACTACAATCGCTTGAATCAAGTGGGAGTTGATCTTCCAGATAAAAAGGTGATTGACAGAATTCTCTAGTCACTATCACCAAGTTACTAGAACTTCGTGATGAACTATAATATGCAAGGGGTGACGAAAACGATTCCCGAGCTCTTCGTGATGCTGAAACCGATGAAGGTAGAAATTGAGAAAAGCATCAAATGTTGATGGTTGACAAAACCACTAGTTTCAAGTAAAAGGGCAAGGGAAAGAAAAGAAACTGCAAGAAGAATGGAAAGCAAGTTGCCACTCCCATAAAGAAGCCCAAAGCTAGACCCAAGCCTAAAACTGAGTGCTTCTACTGCAAAGGAAATGGTCACTGGAAGTGGAACTGTCCTAGATTATTGGCGGATAAGAAGGATGGCATAGTGAACAAAGGTATATTGGATATACATGTTATTGATGTGTACTTTACTATTGTTTATATCAACCCCTCGGTATTTGATACTGGTTCAGTTGCTAAGAGTAGTAACTCAAAACGGGAGTTGCAAAATAAACAGAGACTAGTTAAGGGCGAGGTGATGGTGTGTGTTGGAAGTGATTCCAAGGTTGATAAGATGACCATCACACACTCCTGTTACCTTAGGGATTAGTGTTGAACCTAAAATAAATGTTATTTGGTGTTTGCGTTGACCATGAATATGATTGGATCATGTTTATTGCAATACGGTTATTCATTTAAGTCAAAGAATAATTGTTGTTCTATTTACATGAATAAAACCTTCTATGGTCATACACTCAATATAAATGGTTTATTGAATATCGATCGTAGTGATACACATATTCATAATATTGACGCCAAAAGATGCAGAGTTAATAATGATAGTGCAACTTATATGTGGAACTACCGTTTAGGTCATGTTAGAAGGGAGAGAGAGATTGGTGGAATAATTCGTTGTATTGCTTGTGCCTCGTGGGCATATATATAGGAGTGCATGATCTACTTGGAGTACAAGACAAGCTAGAATACTTCCTAGTTTATCCTATGTTTCCTAATACAATCACGTTACTCAACATCCCCCTGCAGCCACAACAGTAGCGACGCGGACGGTGAGACTAGAGAAGAATCCGAAGGCAAGCCGACGGACACCCCCCCCCCCAGTCAAAACGGTCGATGCATCACGGAGTCGTGGCTGGACTGGAAACCGACGAGCTTGCTCAAGTAAGGCGGTAGCCCTTTGTGTCATTGTCGAGGTAGCCAAGAGCATGGGTGGTGGAGCCGTGGTCGAGGTAGTCGTGCGAAGAATGTCGTGGTCGATGTCGAGTCGGGGTGGTCGGTGTCGAGGAAATCACCGTGGAGCTGCGGTCGCAAGGGGGCGCCGACTTAGCACGGGCGCAGTGGCGTCGAAGTAGTGGTGCACCGGGAAGAAGATGTTGTTGACAACGTATCGCGGCGGGTTTTCCAAGCCCGGGGATACATCATGGACGAAGACACGCATCGGTGTTGCCACCACCGGGCATGTGTAGACGAGGGACCTGCACGAGCTATATGCCATGTCGGAGAAGTCGGAGGGGCCAGCAGAGAAGAACTCGACGATGATTGCGGCATCCATCGGCGTGGGGCCGATGTCACCAACGGTGGTCGGAGTAGATGAAGTGGCCGGGGTAGATGATGGCTTCCCTGGCGACGGGCTGGTGCTGGACGAAGACGAAAGGGGTGGACAGGCGGCTGCAGTGGCTATGAGCTTGGCGGCGGCGGCGACGACGACGGCTTGGTTAGGTGCGCGACGGCGATGCTCAAAGTAGGCGAAGAACCCTGACAGTGTGACGAAGACCGGCGCAGACGGTGGCATTCCCGCACCAAGGGAGATGGCGCGACGCATACCACGGGAAGTCGACACGTAGGGACGGAGAAGTTGACGAAGCGCCGTACCAGGCTTGTCAGTCCCGGGGACACGTCATGGATGAAGGCATGCTTCGGTGTTGCCAGCACCGAGCATGCATAGATTGGGACCTACACGAGTTGTACGCCATGTCGAAGAAGTCGGAGAAGCTAGCAGAGAAGGACTCGATGACGGTTGCAGCGCCAATCGGCGCGGGGCCGATGTCGCCCGCAGTTATCAGAGTCGACGAAGTGGTCGGGGTAGATGACGGCGACGGAGGGCGACGCAAACCAATCAAGCGTAGATCGAAAAAGCAAAAATTAAAGGCCGGTCAAGATGACCAGCGGAGAGAGAAAACCCTAGATCAAAGGATCGTAAAAAGACTCTCTAGGGCAGCCGGTCAACACGACCGGCGAACGAACCCTAAGTACGGGCCGCACGGCCCCCAGCGGCGGGCATGGAGGCCGACCGCCCCGAGGGCGGCGCGTGGGTGCAGAAGCGGCAGCGGCTAGGGTTTAGGACCCGGAAACTGATACCATGTTAGAAGGGAGAGAGAGAGAGAGATTGGTGGAATAATTCATTGTATTGCTTGTGCCTCGTGGGCATATATATATGAATACATGATCTACTTGGAGTACAAGACAAGCTAGAGTACTTCCTAGTTTATCCAATGTTTCCTAATACAATCACGTTACTCAACAGGTCATATTGGTGTAAAGCGCATGAAGAAACTCCATGAGGATGGACTTCTGGAATCACTTGATTATGAATTATTTGATGCTTGCGAACCATGCCTCATGGGCAAGATGACTAAGACTCTGTTCTCCGGAACAATGGAGCGAGCAACTGACTTATTGGAAAAAAATACATACTGATGTATGCGGTTGCTACCTCTTGAGTACTGCGTTGGTTTTCCCCGAAGAGGAAGGGATGATGCAGCAAAGTAGCGTAAGTATTTCCCTCAGTTTTTGAGAACCAAGGTATCAGTCCAATAGGAGGCTACGCGCCAGTCCCTCGTACCTGCACAAAACAAATAAATCCTCGCAACCAACACGATAAGGGGTTGTCAATCCCTACACGGCCACTTACGAGAGTGAGATATGATAGATATGATAAGATAATATTTTTGGTATTTTTGTGATAAAGATGCAAAGTAAAATAAAAGCAAAGGAAATAAATAAGTAGTAGGAGACTAATACGATGAAGATAGACCCGGGGGCCATAGGTTTCACTAGTGGCTTCTCTCGAAAGCATAAGTATTCTACGGTGGGTGAACAAATTACTGTTGAGCAATTGACAGAATTGAGCATAGTTATGAGAATATCTAGGTATGATCATGTATATAGGCATCACGTCCGAGACAAGTAGACCGACTCCTACCTGCATCTACTACTATTACTCCACTCATCGACCGCTATCCAGCATGCATCTAGAGTATTAAGTTAATGAAAATAGAGTAACGCCTTAAGCAAGATGACATGATGTAGAGAGATAAACTCATGCAATATGATGAAAACCCCATCTTGTTATCCTCGATGGCAACAATACAGTACGTGCCTTGCTGCCCCTACTGTCACTGGGAAAGGACACTGCAAGATTGAACCCAAAGCTAAGCACTTCTCCCATTGCAAGAATGATCAATCTAGTAGGCCAAACCAAACTGATAATTCGAAGAGACTTGCAAAGATAACCAATCATACATAAAAGAATTCAGAGAAGACTCAAATATTGTTCATAGATAGACTTGATCATAAACCCACAATTCATCGGTCTCAACAAACACACGGCAAAAAGAAGATTACATTGAATAGTTCTCCACAAGAGAGGGGGAGAACATTGTATTGAGATCCAAAAAGAGAGAAGAAGCCATCTAGCTACTAACTATGGACCCGCAGGTCTGAGGTGAACTACTCACACTTCATCGGAGGGGCTACGGTGTTGATGTAGAAGCCCTCCGTGATCGATGGCCCCTCCGACGGAGCTTCGGAATAGGCCCCAAGATGGGATCTCGTGGATACAGAAAGTTACGGCGGTGGAATTAGGGTTTTGGCTCCGTATCTGATCATTTGGGGGTACGTAGGTATGTATAGGAGGAAGGAGTATGTCGGTGGAGCAACATGGGGCTGATGACCCACAAGTATAGGGGATCTATCGTAGTCCTTTCGATAAGTAAGAGTGTCGAACCCAATGAGGAGCAGAAGGAAATGATAAGCGGTTTTCAGCAAGGTATTCTCTGCCAATACTGAAATAAGTGGTAATAGATAGTTTTGTGATAAGATAATTTGTAACGAGCAACAAGTAACAAAAGTAAATAATGTGCAGCAAGGTGGCCCAATCCTTTTTGTAGCAAAGGACAAGCCTGGACAAACTCTTATATAAGGAAAAGCGCTCCCGAGGACACATGGGAATATCGTCAAGCTAGTTTTCATCACGTTCATATGATTCGCGTTCGGTACTTTGATAATTTGACATGTGGGTGGACCGGTGCTTGGGTGCTGTTCTTACTTGAACAAGCATCCCACTTATGATTAACCTCTATTGCAAGCATCCACAACTACAACAAAAGTATTAAGGTAAACCTAACCATAGCATGAAACATATGGATCCAAATCAGCCCCTTACGAAGCAACGCATAAACTAGGGTTTAAGCTTCTGTCACTCTAGCAACCCATCATCTACTTATTACTTCCCAATGCCTTCCTCTAGGCCCAAATAGTGATGAAGTGTTATGTAGTCGACGTTCACATAACACCACTAGAGGCTAGACAACATACATCTTATCAAAATATCGAACGAATACCAAATTCACATGACTACTAATAGCAAGACTTCTCCCTTGTCCTCAGGAACAAACGTAACTACTCAGAAAGCATATTCATGTTCATAATCAGAGGGGTAATAATATGCATAAAGGATCTGAACATATGATCTTCCACCAATTAAACCAACTAGCATCAACTACAAGGAGTAATTAACACTACTAGCAACCTACTAGCACCAATCCCGGACTTGGAGACAAGAATTGGATACAAGAGATGAACTAGGGTTTTGAGATGAGATGGTACTGATGAAGATGTTGATGGAGATTGCCCTCTCCCGATGAGAGAAGCGTTGGTGATGACGATGGAGATGATTTCCCCCTCCGGGAGGGAAGTTTCCCCGGCATAACAGCTCTGCCGGAGCCCTAGATTGGTTCCACAAAGGTTCCGCCTCGTGGCGGCGGAGTTTTGTCCCAAAAGGTTGCTTCTTATTTTTTTCTCGATGAAAGACTTCGTATAGGAGAAGATGGTCATCGGAGAGCCACCAGGGGGCCCACGAGGTAGGGGGTGCGCCCCCCACCCTCGTGGAAAGGGTGTGGGCCCCCTGGTCTTCATGTTTGGTGAGGATTTTTCATTATTTATTATAAGGTATTCCGTGGAGTTTCAGCACTTTTGGAGTTGTGCAGAATAGGTCTCTAATATTTGCTCCTTTTCCAGCCCAGAATTCCAGCTGCCGGCATTCTCCCTCCTTATGTAAACCTTGTAAAATAAGAGAGAATAGCCATAAGTATTGTGACATAATGTGAAATAACAGCCCATAATGCAATAAATATCAATATAAAAGCATGATGCAAAATGGACGTATCAACTCCCCCAAGCTTAGACCTCGCTTGTCCTCAAGCGAAAGCCGATAACAATAAATATGTCCCCATGTTTAGAGGTAGAGGCTTCGATAAAAATAAAATACGGACATGAGGGCATCATGATTATTCTCATAACAGCAACATACATAGATATTGTCATATGATTACTTATGTTCAAGTGATGATCTATTCACAATGCAAAAGTATGAATCAGAAACCTTATTGAGAACTGTCGGTGTCAAAACCGGCGGATCTCAGGTAGGGGGTCCCGAACTGTGCGTCTAAGGCGGATGGTAACAGGAGGCAGGGGACACGATGTTTTACCCAGGTTCGGGCCCTCTTGATGGAGGTAAAACCCTACGTCCTGCTTGATTATTCTTGATAATATGAGTAGTACAAGAGTTGATCTACCACGAGACCGGAGAGGCTAAACCCTAAAAGCTAGCCTATGGTATGATAGTATGTTGTCCTACGGACTAAAACCCTCCGGTTTATATAGACACCCGAGGGGGCTAGGGTTACACAAGGTCAGTTACAAAGGAGGAGATATACATATCCGTATTGCCTAGCTTGCCTTCCACGCCAAGTAGAGTCCCATCCGGACACGGGATGAAGTCTTCAATCTTGTTTCTTCATAGTCCAACAATCCGGCCAAAGGATATAGTCCGGCTGTCTGGAGACCCCTTTATCCAAGACTCCCTCAGTAGCCCCTGAACCAGGCTTCAATGACGATGAGTCCGGCGCGCAGTGTTGTCTTCGGCATTGCAAGGCGGGTTCCTCCTCCGAATACACCACGGAAGAATTTGAATACAAGGATAGTGTCCGACCCTGCAAAATAAGTTCCACATACCACCGTAGAGAGAATAATATTACCACAAATCTAATCTGCTGACACGTTTTGGCAGCATGACATCACGCCACGGCCTAGTAATTATTTGAACCGTTTTTCTTTAACCAGCCCCTCACATAACGCAAGGCAGTTTCTTGACACGTCTTGTCAAAGTAGAGATCGTGTTCCCCTTATTACGGGATTCTCATCAATACGGACGTGGGTAACCCAACCGCGCCATCAATTACGGCGCTTGGTGGATAAGCGAGTTTTACTAGGCTAGTGGGGGCACATCGTTTAGTCCGCCCTTATAAAGGGATAAGATCTCACCTTTTTCTACCCACGCCTTCTTCCTCCTTGCTCATCCATTCTCGCACGCTCGAGCTCCAGCGCCCAAGTCCGCATCTTCCTCCTCAACTCTCTCCAAAACATGTCCGGAGCGGGAGGCAAGTGGATGGCCTCCTCCGTTATGGAGGGGCACAACAAAAAGTTACGCGGAGCCGGATACTTAGCCGCGGGTATCGCGCACCGGCTGCCAGCCGCGGGGCAGGTCATCCCTACCCCAGAACCTCACGAGAGGGTGGTCTTCCTCCCACACTTCGTCCGCGGGTTGGGGTTTCCCCTCCATCCATTTATCTGTGGCCTCATGTTCTATTATGGGCTGGACTTTCATGATCTGGCCCCGAACTTCATCCTCAACATCTCGGCGTTCATCGTCGTGTGCGAGGCTTTCCTCCACATCCGGCCCCACTTCGGCCTGTGGCTGAAGACCTTCAATATCAAGCCGAAGGTGGTGGGCGGCCAACAAGCGGAAAGCGGCGGTGCCATGGTGGGCAAGATGCCCAACGTTACATGGCTTGAGGGCTCCTTCGTGGAGACCATAAAGGGGTGGCAATCAGGGTGGTTCTACATCACCGAGCCACGCGACACCAACTGGGTGGCGGCCCCCGAGTTTCGATCTGGAATCCCCACGCGGCTCACTTCCTGGAAGGAGAAGGGCCTGTCCTGGGGTTCATCGATGGAGCTGGACGGACTCTAGAAGTGTATCCGGAACATGACAAGCAAGAAACTTAAGCTTGTCAACATAGTCCAGCTCATGCTCTTCGGCCGGATCCTCCCGTGTCAACAACGGGACTTCAACTTATGGGAGTTCGACCCGGCCCAGCACCAGACTCTACACGATCTCTTCGACATGATGCATAAGGACGTCTGGAGGGTGCTGTTCAAGGGCGCCGAGGTCCCTCCCTCTCTTACCGAGGACCGCGGGCTAAGCACGAAGCGCCCTGTGAATCCGGTAAGTTCTGTACATCTGGTAGGGTATTTATTTCCCATAGCTTAACCATGTGCGAGGTCTGAGCTCCCATGCCCTTGAAAGGACTGGGTGGAGCCATCGGAGCAGATTAACTGTCCGGCCCCCCTGCCCGAAGACACCACGGACGCTCTCCTGACGGAGATGCTGACTCCGGCTCCTTATAAGGTGCCGGAGAAGACCAAGAAGAAGGCCAAGGGAACCCGAAAGAGTTCCCGGCGCCAAGTGGTATTGGACTCATCGTCCGATAACTCTGCGACGCACTCCTCCCATGAAGACGAGGAGGACGATGAAGATTCTCCCCCTCCAGCCGGGGGAGACAAGTAAAGGAAGGCCGCCCCAACCGGGGAGGCCGAAGGGTCCAAGAAGGGAAGGACTCTTTTTTCGGACTGCTCCACCACCGCCGCCGAAGGAGAAGACGACTGGCTGCTCAGGGCCAAGCCCCTGGCGAAGTCGTAAGTATTCGGATACCAGAGTAACTCATAGCATACCATTTTCGCACTGCTTTTCCTAACGCTGAATATGATTATGCAGACCGCCCCAAGCCCGTATCGACGTATCTTCGTCGGACGGTTCCTTGGACTCATCGGATATGGATAGCGATCCACTTTCGTTCGCCTCCTCCCCTTGCCCTACGGACAATGCCGGGGTATTGTCTCAAGGGGCACCGAGCCGGGGGGAGACAATCCCAGAGGCGCCTCAAGGCGACCTTCCGGACTCCAGGAGCAAAGGGAGCAAGGCTCCCGGGGGCTCCAAGTTCGGCTCTCAACCGAACACCGCGCCGGAAACCTCCAGTGGTTCCGGACTCGGGCAGGCGGCTCCCATCCAAAAGGGGCAAGACGCCCGTGCCGGTGACCTCTGTCCATCCAGAGGCACCGGACAACCTACTGGGAGTGCTTCGCGGCGCTTCCATCGACGAAGAGCACCGCACTATTATGAGTGCGGTGATCAAGAAGGTTCAGTCTGCCAAGAGCAGACTGACTGAAGCCTGTGCTGGCCTTCTAACAGGCTTCGAGGTAAGTATTTAAAATATAGGGAAAATATTACCGCATAGACACTAGCCCCTGATGCTCTGTTTGGTGTTCACAAAGAAAAGCCGAATGGAGGATCATATAATATCTGTAGGAGTCTAATATAAGTATGTCTATATGCGTATGCAGGCTTCGCTGCTGACCTCTGCCGCACTGACTGCGGAGGTCGCTGCACTGAAGCAGGACCTCGAGGGGTCCGAGAAAGAGCTCGGCCTTGCTAAGAGGCAGCTCGAGGAGAACAAAGGTAAGTAATACCTAGTCTATATATATATATATATGCGATTGCAAAATGACAGGATCATCATGAATTTGCCAGGGGCCATGAACGAAGTGGCGACCCTGAAGCAAGCGCTATCCGAGGCCGAAAACAAAGCAGCCCAGGAGCGCACCGAGCGGGAAAAGCAAGAGGCACGGGTGGGCGAGGTGCAGCAAGAGCTCCAAGCTCTCGTGACGAAGCACGAGGCGTTGGAGCTTGACTCGAAGACGCGAGAGTCTGAGCTTGTCGCGGCCCTTGAGAGCACAAAGAATGCCAAGGCTGAAGCCCAAAAGGCCCTCCAGGAGATTGAGGCGATGAGGAAGATAGCGGCGGGTAAGGCATTCAATATGCAAAGCAAGCATGTGAAAGTAAATTACTTGTTACTTACCCGAGTCCGGAGCTCTCCAGGAGCAATCGCATATTTGCCCCGTAGCATTTTGGATGCCGCAAAGTTTTACCAGGCCGAGGAGGGAAGCTCGACGGAGAAGATGTTCTGGTCTCAGTATACTGGGACAGAACACCCGATGCCTATGAGCGACCAGCTGAAGCAACTGGCCGTGCTGCACAAGGCGGCCAAACATGCCATGAGGGGCCTTATAGTCCAGATGTGTCCTGGCGATGCACTTCCCAACATCTACTTTGGCCTGGTGAGGCGGCTTGTGGATGCCTACCCATGGCTGGAAGTCATCAAGCGGTCCGTCTGCATCGAAGGTGCACGCCGGGCTTTTGCCCGTGCGAAGGTGCACTGGGCCAAGATGGACGCTGAGAAGCTGGTGAAGGAGGGGCCGCCGCAGGGAAAGGAGCATCGCCACCCCGAGATGTATTATGAGGGTGTCCTGAAGGGTGCCCGTCTTGTAGCGGACGAGTGTGCGAAAGATGTAATATTTGAATGAACTTGCTTGTGTGATCCTGTATTATGAAAACTTGTTCATATGCGCTATGCAACGCTTGTTTGAATTTAATATATTACCTTCTGTTCGGCTGTTTATCAAATCTGAGAGATGGCTAGTCGTCGGCTTCTGCCCCCATGCCACGAGTGCTGGGGTGCTCGGGATAGACCTGAGCACTCTTTTTCCCATTTTTGGGTCCTTCGAGGGAGGTGCTCAGCACAACGAACAAGGCAATCGGACTATAATGCTTTATCACTCTCACTTAGCCATAGAATTATATAATTTTAAATTTTGGCGAAGCCCCTAGTATTCAGAAGGCGAATTCGGGGTGCTATACACGCCTTAAGCCAGACAAAGCCAACTCCTCGCTCTAAGCGGCATAAGTCTTTACTCGAAACCTCTCGAACAGCGACCAGTCTCTCGCCTTATCATGACAGTCAGTTTTAGCTTTCTCTACTGAGGTGCTTAGCCCAGCTGAACCGGGGCACAATCGCAGTAGTTCTCCCAGTGCTGCCTTAGCCAATATAGCGGAACGTAAGGTACCAAAACATGGGAGCCGGGCAAACCCAACTATTGACCCAAGACATGATTCGGAGCTGATGCATATAATGTTATAAGTTCGGGGTGATGCACTGTCGAAATTGTTCGGAGTTCTCACGCCGTAATATGGGGTATGCTTAAGCCCCTAGCGTATTAGCCGTACGAGAGTGTACGGGTGCTGGATGCCATGAATGAACATATATATATATATATATATATATATATATATATATATATATATATATATATATATATATATATATATATATAAAGGAAGAATAAAGAATGCGATAATAGTCTAGTGCTATGCATTGTTTATTCGAAAAGGTGCGTTAAAGCAGAATGATACAAGTAGTGCGATAAGCAGAAAGTAGGACTATTTGACATGTCCCCTCCAAGGGCGAGCTGAGGAATGGTATTAAAGCAAGTATTTCACTCGTTATCATAATCCACCTGGGAGTTCCGTGGTTCAACATAGCTTTCTGCCTCCTTGGTTGCTGCATCATGTGTTCGGAAATCATACTACCGGACAGGGTTTCCAGAGATTAAAGTCCTGAAAGAGAGAAAAATAACAAAGTGGGAAGCCCCTAGTGTGGTTGAGCCACGTCTTGGGGCGTGCCGTAGTCGTGCCCCCCTCCCCACCTATGCCCATGGTATTTTCAATGCGTAATTATGTACGCGTGGCACGGATTTCGCCGTTTGGCTGGGACTGGGGTGGGGGGCGCATTGCTATGTGAGCTCGAAACGTGCCAGGCGGTCTTGTTGCCGATTACTCTGGGCGTGCTTGAAGGTGTTCGGGTCCTTAATCGCCGAACTAGTGGATTGCCTTAAGAGGCTACTTTGCGCTTCCGCTGTGAGGGCCGCAGTGTGCTCCTCCGTGCGGAGAGAGCGCTCTGTGTTTCCATTAACTGTGATGGCCCCCGAGGTCCTGGCATCTTGAGCTTAAGGTATGCATAATGCGGTACCGCATTGAATCTCACAAACACAGTTTGCCCGAGCAGTGCATGATAGCCACTGCGGAATGGGACTTTATCGAAGATTAACTCCTCGCTTCGGAAATTATCCGGGGATCCGAAGACCACTTCCAGTGTGACTGAGCCTGTGCAATGGGCCTCTACACCTGGTATGACGCCTTTGAAGGTCGTTTTTGTGGGCTTGATCCTTGAGGGGTCTATACCCATTTTGCGCACTGTGTCCTGGTAAAGTAGGTTCAGGCTGCTCCCGCCATCCATAAGGACTCGAGTGAGGTGAAATCCGTCAATGATTGGGTCTAGGACCAGTGCGGCGAATCTTCCATGACGGATACTAGTGGGGTGGTCCCTGTGATCGAAGGTGATCGGATAAGAGACCATGGGTTGAACTTTCGGGCGACTGGCTCCAACGCATATACGTCCCTTAGCGCACGCTTCCGCTCCCTCTTGGGGATGTGGATTGCGTATATCATGTTCACTGTCCGCACTTGTGGGGGGAACCTCTTTTGTCCTCTGGTGTTCGGCTGCTGGGGCTCCTCCTCGTCATTGCTATGTGACCCCTTATCTTTGTTTTCGGCATTTAACTTGCCGGCCTGCTTGAACACCCAACAATCCCTGTTGGTGTGGTTGGCTGGCTTGTCGAGGGTGCCGTGTATTTGACACGAGCGGTCGAGTATACGGTCCAAACTGGACGGGCCCGGAGTGCTTCTTTTGAATGGCTTTTTCCGCTGACCGGGTTTGGAGCCTTTGAATTCGGCATTGACTGCCGTATCATCAGTATTGTCACTGTTAATGCGGCGCTTGTGTTTGTTGCGACGTGACCTGCCATTGCCATCCTTGGTATCCGAAGTACCATGGTTCTTTGATATGTTATTGCTGTGAGCCAGCCAGCTGTCTTCTCCCGCACAAAAGCGGGTCATGAGTGTCGTGAGGGCTGCCATAGATTTTGGCTTTTCCTGGCCAAGGTGCCGGGCGAGCCACTCGTCGCGGATGTTTGTGCTTAAAAGCTGCTATGGCCTCTGCATCCGGACAGTCGACGATTTGATTTTTCTTTGTTAGGAACCGTGTCTAGAATTGCCTGGCCGATTCCTCTGGCTGCTGAATTATGTGGCTCAAGTCATCAGCATCTGGCGGTCGTACATAAGTGCCCTAGAAGTTGTCGAGGAATGCGGCTTCTAGATCTTCCCAACAGCCAATGGACTCTGCTGGCAAGTTGTTGAGCCAATGCCGAGCTGGTCCTTTGAGCTTGAGTGGGAGGTATTTGATGGCGTGTAGATCATCACCGCGGGCAATGTGGATGTGCAGGAGGAAATCCTCGATCCATACCGCAGGATCTGTTGTGCCGTCATATGATTCGATATTTACAGGTTTGAAACCCTCTGGGATTTGGTGATCCATTACTTCGTCTATGAAGCATAGGGGGTGTGCGGCGCCTCTGTACTGGGCTATATCGCGACGCAGCTCAAATGAGTCTTGCCCGCTGTGTTCGGCCCAGCCGGATTTACTTTTATTGTATCCGGCGTGACGGTTATCGTCTTGCATAGTGGCGTGCCCTCATGATCCGTACATCGATCTTGCATGTTTTGCTTTGTCCTCCAATACGTCTCGCAGGTCTAGCATGTTTCCCCGTGCCTTGTCATTTTTATTTAAGTGGCGTCAGGGTGCGGGCTGAGTTTTTGGCTGAAATGCCTCTCTGTCGCGGCCATGAGGTGGCCGGTTAGCCGCATCGTATGCTAGAGATGTAGGTTTGGGTGTTTCCTCCTCCGGTCGGGGTAGTAACCTACGCTTTGGGTAACTTTTGGAGGGGAGTTCGAGTTTATATTCCTTGGCCACAAGGACTTCGGTCCATCTGTCAGCTAGCAAATCTTGATCAGCTTGAAGTTGTTGTTGCTTTTTCTTAAGGCTATTTGCCATGGCTATAAGCCAGCGCTTGAAGCGCTCTTGTTTGACGGGATCCTCGGGCACGACGAATTCATCATCGTCGAGGCTTGCCTCATCTTCGGAGGGAGGCATGTAATTATCATCCTCCACCTCTCCATCTACCGCTCCCTCGGGAGGGATGGCTTCTCCACCCTCCTGCCCTAAATCTTGCTGGAGGGGATTGTTGTCGTCTTTGGCACTGTCCGAAGTGGTATTATCTCCTGTGCCGGTGTCACCGCTTTTGCTTTGGTGAGACATAGAGTGGCGCCGCTGACGTCGGCGCTTGGGTTGCTTCTTGGAGGGGTCATCCTCCGCTGTCTCGTCGCCATTGCCTTCTTTGGGTGTGTCCACCATGTATATATCATATGATGAGGTGGATGTCCAATGCCCTGTGGGTAGTGGTTCCTCTTCGCCTCCCGCATTATCGTCCATACCGTCGATGTCTTCGGAGTCGAAGTAGAGCATGTCGGTTAAGTCGTCGACAGTGGCTACTAAGGGGGTGGTGGGTGGGCGGCGAATTTCTTCGTCATCTGCATCCCAATCCTGCCGGACATAGTTCGGCCAGGACTCTCCTGACAAGGAGAGAGACCTTAATGAGTTTAGTATGTCGCCGAAGGGCGAGTGCTGAAAGATATCCGCGGAGGTAAACTCCATGATCGGCGCCCAATCGGATTCGATAGGCACGGGCGCAGGCGGTTCGGAGTCCGTGGCCAGGGAGGAATCTGGTAGTTCGGCGTCACGGCTCTCGTGAAGGGTAAGGTCGATACTCGGCTCGATCGTCGATGAGAGTGCGGCCTCCGTGGCGGGGTCTAGCCACCCGCCCATGGATGGCGCAGCTGGCTCCAAATTGAGGGTCGGAGCGGTTGCCGGCGCGATCTCCTGAACACTGTCTGATGGTATAGCTAAATCATACTTGTTGGGGATATTACTACCAGTATGACCCGCCCAGGAGGGGCCGGGTCAGCTTTGATGGCGGGTTACAGAAGAAGCCCGATAAACATTCAAGATGATGGTTTATTAAATGTATAGAAGGCCCAAAGGCCTAGGGCCGGCTTAAGGCATGATATGTAAACCGCCGTATGTAAGGAAATACTTGTACAGAAAGGCATGTAAAGGAAGTCACTGAGCCGGACAAGTCACCGAGCCGGACACGATTATGAGCCGGCCGGGACTCTGTAGGCCAACAGGCGTCAACCCTTGTATATAAGGGGACGACCCGGTGGCGGTTTAGGGCAAGAAACAACCAAGTCGATGACCCGGCGCGCTGAGCCGGACGTCCACACCAACCTCATCGAAACGGGTCAGCGCGCCGGGTCAGCCCGTGTTCAATTTGTTGTGAAGCATGCTTTCGTAGGCTGCGTCCATGGCGGTGAATACTCTGAAGGATCGATGGAAGGCGGGGAGACGGCCATCTGCTCTGATACTGCATCATCAACAGGTGAGACGGGCTCGTTGTACCAACTGCAAGACGGCATGCTCGGGGGCTGTTCCGATGGCAGTAGTATTCCGGACCCCCTTGAGCCACCGAATTGGGTCGGAGTCTTCATGGCAGGGACATAGCCCGGGCAGAACTCCACCACAGCGACAGCGGCGGCCACCGGGTCGGCAGTTGCCGGGTCAGGAGACCCCGCGCGCCCCCCGGCTCAGGTTCTAATGGACCTCATGGATAAATTGACGACTCTGTTAACCGCTGCGGTAGAGCCGGCGGATAAAGCCCAGCATGGCGCAGAAGTGGCATGCGTGCGGGAGGATATGGTGCAAGCTAAGGAAATTCTAGCCGTGGAGGAAACCCGGATGGCAGCAGAACGAGCAGCTTTGGATGCTCGTGCTCAGCAGCTTCAAGCAGAAACCTTCCGGCTCTCGGTGGATCTTAATGCATCAAACGAGGTCATGAGGAGGAGGCGTCAGAAAGCTCCGTCGCGTCTGCCTCTAACGCTGGATCCGAGGAATCTGTTCCATACACCCGGAGCTGGAGGGAGCAACCCGCCAGAGGCAGACCGGGTCACGACGCTCGGTGCACCAGTTCAGCCACGCACCATGGAGCCGCCTCGCATGAATACAGCTCCTCCTTGTTATGTATCAACACCCCCGGGTCACTTCTCCAACCCCATGGAGAATCTCATTGCGGCGTCGGCTCGTTTGGCAGCTCTCCCAATGGAAGGCTACTCGCCAGCAGCAATTGAAACCCGGAGGGTAAGAGAACTACTTCAGACAGCTTTGGCTCAGGAGGATGCATACTCCTACATTCGAGACAGGATTCATTCAACTCGTCGCCCAAGCCGGAGCCCGAGTTACAGTAGGCACATGGAATCTGCAGAGATGTCAAGTAATGCTCAACGCCACAACCGGCCATATAGGCATGAGCCGGTGTGGGTTGGAACCCTTAACTTGGCGGATCAGGAGAGGATTCGTCAAGAGGCGGAACGGGCGGCTCAGATAGCAGCAGAGAAAGTGGTTCACCAAACCTTTCTGGCTTATATAGCAACATCGGTTGAGGCAGGAGTGGCCACAAGAACCGGAGGCGTACCTTGCCTGGTCCCAGCCATACGCAATGAGCGGTTGCCCAAGGATTTCAAGGGGCCTCGTAAGGTGCCTAATTACATGGCTGACCTACAACCGGGGGGCTTGGATTGAGAGTTATGAGATGGCTATGGAGCTGTTGGAGGTTAGCGATGCTGCAATGGCCAAGTATTTTACCACAATGTTGGATGGAACGGCTCGGACCTGGTTGAAGGGACTGCTGCCCGATTCTATCAACTCATGGGCAGAGTTGAAAGTGCGGTTCATCCAGAACTTTAAGGACACATGTAAGCAGCCAATGTCGAATGTGGACCTAACCAATTGCAAGCAAGAGGATGGTGAATCTACGACCCATTGGGTGCGCCGGGTCAAGGAGATAATACATTCATCTGATAATATGGATGCCAGCTCAGCAGTTTTGATGTTGGAGAAAAATTGTCGTTTTGAACCTTTGAAGCAGAAGCTGGGGCGGCTTAAACGTGACTATAATGACATGGGAACGTTGATGGCGGCTCTTCTCAAGTATGCTAATTCTGATACCACCAAAGACCCGGTGTCTGACGAAGAAAAGGCAACAAAGGGAAAGAAGAACGGCAATGGCAAGGGTCACCAGCATAACCCGGCGAATCAGGGAGGTAACAAATGTAAGGCTAATGAGTTTGTTGCTAATACTAATGCGCAGGGTGGTAATCAGCGGCGCAAGGGCAGACAACCCCCC